>NW_027040407.1:18579-126079 GCF_034236695.1 Oncorhynchus nerka | reverse complement strand
CTGTATAGATCTATAGTCATCTCTCTCCACTTGTCTGCTGTTCAGTCCACAGAGTGATCTAGACTGTATAGATCTATAGTCATCTCTCTCCACTTGTCTGCTGTTCAGTCCACAGAGTGATCTAGACTGTATAGATCTATAGTCATCTCTCTCCACTTGTCTGCTGTTCAGTCCACAGAGTGATCTAGACTGTATAGATCTATAGTCATCTCTCTCCACTTGTCTGCTGTTCAGTCCACAGAGTGATCTAGACTGTATAGATCTATAGTCATCTCTCTCACTTGTCTGCTGTTCAGTCCACAGAGTGATCTAGACTGTATAGATCTATAGTCATCTCTCTGTATTAATAATAGGAGTAGTATTAGTAATAGACCTGTATTAGTAATAGGACCTGTATTAGTAATAGGAGTAGTCCTGTATTAGTAGGAGCTGATTAGTACCTGTATTAGTAATAGGAGATAGTATTAGTAGGACCTGTATTAGTAATAGGAGCAGTCCTAGGAGCTGTATTAGTAATAGGACCAGTATTAGTATTAGTAGGAGTAGTATTAGTAATAGAGCCTGCAGTAAAGACCCATAGTAATAGGACCTGTATTAGTAATAGGAGCTGTATTAGTAATAGGAGTAGTATTAGTAATAGGAGTCATTAGTAATTGTCTGCTAGTAATAGGAGTAGTATTAGTAATAGGAGTAGTATTAGTATTAGTCATAGGAGCAGTAGTATTAGTAATAGGACCTGTATTAGTAATAGTATTAGTAATAGGAGTAGTATTAGTAATAGGAGCTGTATTAGTAATAGGAGTAGTATTAGTAATAGGAGTAGTAATTAGTAATAGGAGTAGTATTAGTAATAGGAGTGTGTTTAGTAATAGGAGTGTATTAGTAATAGGAGTAGTATCTAGTAATAGGAGTGTATTAGTAATAGGACTGTATAGATTAGTAATAGGAGTCTAGTATTAGTAATAGGACCTGTATTAGTAATAGGAGCTGTAGTAATAGGACCTGTATTAGTAATAGGAGTAGTATTAGTAATAGGAGCTGTATTAGTAATAGGACCTAGTATTAGTAATAGGAGTAGTATTAGTAATAGGAGTAGTATTAGTAATAGGAGCTGTAGTAATAGGAGTAGTATTAGTAATAGGAGTAGTATTAGTAATAGGAGCTGTATTAGTAATAGGAGCTAGTATTAGTAATAGGAGCTGTATTAGTAGTAGATGGACCCTGGGCTGGGGTAATAGGGTATTAGTAATAGTAATGGACCCTGGGTAATTGGGGTAATAGGAGGGGTAGTATTAGTAATAGGACCTGGGCTGGAGGGGACCTGTATTAGTAATCCAGGTCTGATGGACCCTGGGCTGGGGGGGGGAGGGGTGAATCCAGGTCTGATGGACCCTGGGCTGGGGAGGGGAGGGGTGAATCCAGGTCTGATGGACCCTGGGCTGGGGAGGGGGAGCTGTAGGGGTGAATCCAGGTCTGATGGACCCTGGGCTGGGGGAGGGGGAGGGTAATAGGGTGGGGTCCAGGTCTGATGGACCCTGGGCTGGGGGAGGGGGGGGGTGTAATCCAGGTCTGATGGACCCTGGGCTGGGGGCTGTAGGGGGAGGGGGGTGAATCCAGGTCTGATGGACCCTGGGCTGGGGGAGGGGGAGGGGTGGACCCTGGGCTGGGGAGGGGGGAGGGGTGAATCCAGGTCTGATGGACCCTGGGCTGGGGGAGGGGGAGGGGTGAATCCAGGTCTGATGGATGTGTGTAGGATCTGTTTACACAGATGTGTTCAGATCTAGGTGTGTCCTGGCAAACAGACTAGCCTGCTCTGTCAGTGTGTGTGTGTGTGTGTGTGTGTGTGTGTGTGTGTGTGTGTGTGTGTGTGTGTGTGTGTGTCCTAGCGTACGACACACTAAAGTAACTGCGTGCCTGGTTCTCTTTGATGAACCTTTAAAGGAGACCAGGACAAAAGATGTTGATGGACAGAGAGAGAGGGAGAGAGAGAGAGAAAAGAATGGGGGGGTGGAAAAAGGGAGAGGGGGGGGGAATATAGAGAGAAAAGGAGGAAGGGAGAAACAGGTGTCTCCTTTGGTCTGCCATTGGCGAAGAGAGAGAGAGAGAGATGTCCCCTCAAGACCACAATCCTTTGTCTGTTTCTCCATCTCACCGCTGATCCCTCTCTTCCACCCAGAGGACAGACCTAGAGAACAGGACCTGTAGCTGGGACTAATCCAGAGCTCTGAACTGCCTGATCCCTCTCTTCCACCCAGAGGACAGACCTAGAGAACAGGACCTGTAGCTGAGACTAATCCAGAGCTCTGAACTGCCTGATCCCTCTCTTCCACCCAGAGGACAGGACCTGTAGCTGAGACTAATCCAGAGCTCTGAACTGCCTGATCCCTCTCTTCCACCCAGAGGACAGACCTAGAGAACAGGACCTGTAGCTGAGACTAATCCAGAGCTCTGAACTGCCTGATCCCTCTCTTCCACCCAGAGGACAGACCTAGAGAACAGGACCTGTAGCTGAGACTAATCCAGAGCTCTGAACTGCCTGATCCCTCTCTTCCACCCAGAGGACAGACCTAGAGAACAGGACCTGTAGCTGAGACTAATCCAGAGCTCTGAACTGCCTGATCCCTCTCTTCCACCCAGAGGACAGACCTAGAGAACAGGACCTGTAGCTGAGACTAATCCAGAGTCCCTCTCTTCCACCCAGCTCTGAACTGGACCTGATGAGACTAATCCTCTCTTCCACCCAGAGGACAGACCTTCCAGAGAGGACAGGACCTGTAGCTGAGACTAATCCAGAGCTCTGAACTGCCTGATCCCTCTCTTCCACCCAGAGGACAGACCTAGAGAACAGACCTAGAGAACAGGACCTGTAGCTGAGACTAAACCAGAGCTCTGAACTGCCTGATCCCTCTCTTCCACCCAGAGGACAGACCTAGAGAACAGGACCTGTAGCTGGGACTAAACCAAAGCTCTGAGCTGCTTGTGTTGCTTACTAACACACTGGGTTGGAACATGTTAAGGTAACTAAGATCAGTGCCAGGACTTTCACAAAAACATTGTTGAATTGTCCTGAATGGCTGAGCTTGTCAGAACATCCAGATATACTGTGTCACCGTAGTGTTTATGATATTGACTTCAGAATAAAAGCATACATCACTGTAGTGTTTATGATATTGACTTCAGAATAAAAGCATACATCACTGTAGTGTTTATGATATTGACTTCAGAATAAATTCATACTTCACTGTAGTGTTTATGATATTGACTTCAGAATAAAAGCATACATCACTGTAGTGTTTATGATATTGACTTCAGAATAAAAGCATACATCACTGTAGTGTTTATGATATTGACTTCAGAATAAAAGCATACATCACTGTAGTGTTTATGATATTGACTTCAGAATAAAAACATACATCACTGTAGTGTTTATGATATTGACTTCAGAATAAAAACATACATCACTGTAGTGTTTATGATATTGACTTCAGAATAAAAGCATACGTCACTGTAGTGTTTATGATATTGACTTCAGAATAAAAGCATACATCACTGTAGTGTTTATGATATTGACTTCAGAATAAAAGCATACATCACTGTAGTGTTTATGATATTGACTTCAGAATAAAAGCGTACATCACTGTATTGTTTATGATATTGACTTCAGAATAAAAGCATACATCACTGTAGTGTTTATGATATTGATTTCAGAATAAAAACATACATCACTGTAGTGTTTATGATATTGACTTCAGAATAAAAGCGTACGTCACTGTAGTGTTTATGATATTGACTTCAGAATAAAAGCATACATCACTGTATTGTTTATGATATTGACTTCAGAATAAAAGCATACATCACTGTAGTGTTTATGATATTGACTTCAGAATAAAAGCATACATCACTGTATGTTTATGATATTGACTTCAGAATAAAAGCATACATCACTGTATTGTTTATGATATTGACTTCAGAATAAAAGCGTACATCACTGTAGTGTTTATGATATTGACTTCAGAATAAAAGCATACATCACTGTAGTGTTTATGATATTGACTTCAGAATAAAAGCATACTTCACTGTAGTGTTTATGATATTTACTTCTATTAGTAAAAGCATCTTCACTGTAGTGTTTATGATATTGACTTCTGTTAGTGTGTCTGCATCTCTAGTGTGTGTGTTTCTATTAGTGTGTCTGCATGTGTTTTCTGTGTGTGTGTGTGTTTGTGTGTGTGTGTGTGTGTGTGTGTGTGTGTGTGTGTGTGTGAACAAGGAACATGTGGAGGGCTGTTTCTAGATTATACAACTCTATCCAGAGAATGACATAATGACAGTGGAGGGTCTCAGCCTCCAGTATTTATGCTGCATTAGTTTATGTGTCTAGGGTCAGTTTGTTATATCTGGAGTACTTCTCCTGTCCTCCATTATACTAACTCTATGAGCCAGAGAATACCTGACATGATGACTCTGCTGTCCCCAGTCCACCTGGCCATGCTGCTGCTCCAGTTTCAACTGGCCAGGACCATGTTCCAGGACTACCTGACATGATGACTCTAGTCCACCTGGCAGAGTTTCAACTGTTCTGCCTTACTATTATTCAACCATGCTGGTCATTTATGAACATTTGAACATCTTGGCCACGTTCTGTTATAATCTCCTCCACCCCACATATGCTAACTCTAGGACCTGAGCCCTAGACCGTGCCCCAGGACTACCTGACATGATGACTCCTTGCTGTCCCCAGTCCACCTGACTGTGCTGCTGCTTTCAACTGTTCTGCCTTATTATTATTCACCATGCTGGTCATTTATGAACATTTGAACATCTTGGTCATGTTCTGTTATAATCTCTAGAGCCAGAAGAGGACTGACCCCATAGCCTGGTTCTCTCTCTTCCTAGGTTTTGGCTAACCCTCCATTTTTACACCTGCATTGTTTGCTTTGGGGTTTTATGGGTTTCTGTACAGCACTTTGAGATGACATACTGGTCTCTCTCCTGTCCTCCATTACACTAACTCTATCCAGAGAATGACATACTGGTCTCTCTCCTGTCCTCCATTACACTAACTCTATCCAGAGAATGACATACTGGTCTCTCTCCTGTCCTCCATTACACTAACTCTATCCAGAGAATGACATACTGGTCTCTCTCCTGTCCTCCATTACACTAACTCTATCCAGAGAATGACATACTGGTCTCTCTCCTGTCCTCCATTACACTAACTCTATCCAGAGAATGACATACTGGTCTCTCTCCTGTCCTCCATTACACTAACTCTATCCAGAGAATGACATACTGGTCTCTCTCCTGTCCTCCATTACACTAACTCTATCCAGAGAATGACATACTGGTCTCTCTCCTGTCCTCCATTACACTAACTCTATCCAGAGAATGACATACTGGTCTCTCTCCTGTCTAACCAACCATTACTCTATTCAGATGAATCCTGATTGGGGGGGGTGGAGAGACAGAAGGAAAGAGAGAGAAAGAGACAATGAAAAATGGTTTGATGAAGAACGCAATAACCTAAGAAAGACAGAGACCCAGAAAACCTGAGCCTTTACCTTATAGTGAACCACTAAAACAAAACAGAAAAAGAAGGAACAGCTTTTCAGAAATCAGCTTCATGTATTTGAAAAATCCATAGAATCTAACCACTTCTGAGAAAATTGGAAAACACTAAACAAACAACATCATGAAGAGTTATCTATTCAAAACGGAGATGTATGGATAAACCGCTTCTCCAATCTGATTGGCTCTATAGCAAAGAACAAACAGCAAAAACATGTACATGATCAAATACAAATCTTAGAATCAACTATTAAAGACGACCAGAACCCACTGGATTCCAGAACAAACTGGATTCCAGAACCCAATGGATTCCAGAACAAACTGGATTCCAGAACCCAATGGATTCCAGAACAAACTGGATTCCAGATCCCACTGCATTCAACAATTACATTGAATGACGTTCTGAATTGATTAAATATACAGACCACAAATTCCAATTGGCTATACTTAAAGTCTTTAACATCAGCCTTGGCTCTGGCAACTTTCCCAATATTTTGAACCAAGGGCTTTTAACCCCAATCCACAAAAGTGGAGACAAATTTGACCCCAATAACTACCGTGGGATATCCGTCAACAGCAACCTTGGGAAAATCCCCTGCATTATCATTAAAATCAGACTCCTACATTTCAAGCAATGTACTGAGGAAATGCCAAATTGGCTTTTTATGAAATGACTCTATTCACGCTGCACATCCTAATTGACAGACAAACCAAAACAAAGGCAAAGTCTTCTCATGATTTCAAAAAGGCTTTTGACTCAATTTGGCAAGAGGATCTGCTATACAAATTGATGGAAAGTGGTGTTGGGGGAAACATGGCCTACCTACAATTCAAGTCATGTCAAATATTTAAAGGGCAATATAAATGTCTCATTATAAAATCAATTTACAAAAACAACATTTGTGCAGATAAAATGGGCAAAAAAAACATTTATTTCCATAGGGTGAGACAGGGATGCAGCTTAAGCCCCACCCTCTTCAACATATATATCAACGAATTGGCGAGGGCACTAGAACAGTCTGCAGCACCCGGCCTCACCCTGCTAGAATCTGAAGTCAAATGTCTACTGTTTGCTCATGATCTGGTGCTTCTGTCCCCAACCAAGTAGGGCCTACAGCAGCACCTAGATCTTATGCACAGATTCTGTCAGACCTGGGCCCTGACAGTGAATCTCAGTAAGACAAAAATAATGGTGTTCCAAAAATGTCCAGTTACCAGGAACACGAATACAAATTCCATGTACAACGTAAAACACCAAATAATACATGCAGTGAATTAGGCTAATTCTCGCTAATGAGCAAAATCCAGAAAAGAGCCGTTATATTCTACAACCACCTAAAAGGAAGCGATTCCCAAACCTTCCATGACAAAGTCATCACCTACAGAGATATGAACCTGGAGAAGAGTCCCCTAAGCAAGCTGGTCCTGGGGCTCTGTTCACAAACACAAACAGACCCCACAGAGCCCCAGGACAGCAGCACAATTAGACCCAACCAAATCATGAGAAAACTCAGTTAATTACTTGACACATTGGAAAGAACTAACAAAAAACAGAACAAACTAGAATGCTATTTGGCCCTAAACAGAGAGTACACAGTAGCAGAATACCTGACCACTGTGACTGACCCAAAATGAAGGAAAGCTTTGACTGTACAGACTCAGTGAGCATAGCCTTGCTATTGAGAAAGGCCGCTGTAGGCAGACCTGGCTCTCAAGAGAAGACAGGCTATGTGCACACTGCCCACAAAATGAGGTGGAAACTGAGCTGCACTTCACAACCTCCTGCCCAATGTATGACCATATTAGAGAGACATATTTCCCTCAGATTACACAGATCCACAAATGATTAGAAAACAAACCCAATTTTGATAAACTCCCATATCTACTGGGTGAAATACCACAGTGTGACATCACAGCAGCAAGCAATTTGTGACCTGTTGCCACAAGAAAAGGTCAACCAGTGAAGAACAAACACCATTGTAAATACAACCCAGATTTATGCTTATTTATTTTCCCTTTTGTACTTTAACTATTTGCACATTGTTACAACACTGTATATAGACATATGACATTTGAAATGTCTCTATTATTTTGGAACTTCTGTGAGTGTAATGTTTACTGTTCATTTTGATAGTTTATTTCATTTTTGTTTATTATCTATTTCACTTGTTTTGGCAATGTTAACATATGTCCCCCATGCCAATAAAGCCCCGTAAATTGAATTTGAATTGAGAGAAAGAGAGAGAGAGACAAAGTAAACATCACCTGAGACAAATCAGTTCATCAAAGTTGTGTGGAGCCGGTTCAGGAATGTGCCAGAGGCTGGGCTTAATCACGCATGCACACACGCACAAGCACACACACACAATAGGGGAATGTAGAGGTGTAGCCAACACATGACACCCTGTGAAAGTGCAGCCTGGTGGCTGTTTAAGACTTCAGAACCCAGGCTCTCCTTACATTATCCTGTTCTTCTCCTTCCCTGTTCTGCTCCTTCGATCCTTCGATCCTTCTCTGTTCTGCTCCTTCTCTGTTCTGCTCCTTCTCTGTTCTGCTCCTTCTCTGTTCTGCTCCTTCCCTGTTCTGCTCCTTCCCTGTTCTGCTCCTTCCCTGTTCTGCTCCTTCCCTGTTCTGCTCCTTCCCTGTTCTGCTCCTTCCCTGTTCTGCTCCTTCTCTGTTCTGCTCCTTCCCTGTTCTGCTCCTTCCCTGTTCTGCTCCTTCTCTGTTCTGCTCCTTCTCTGTTCTGCTCCTTCTCTGTTCTGCTCCTTCTCTGTTCTGCTCCTTCTGTTCTGCTCCTTCCCTGTTTCTGTTCTGCTCCTTCCCTGTTCTGCTCCTGTTCTGCCCTTCCTCTGCTCCTTCCCTGTTCTGCTCCTTCTTCCTGTTCTGCTCCTTCTCTGTTCTGCTCCTTCTCTGTTCTGCTCCTTCCCTGTTCTGCTCCTTCCCTGTTCTGCTCCTTCTCTGTTCTGCTCCTTCTCTGTTCTGCTCCTTCCCTGTTCTGCTCCTTCCCTGTTCTGCTCCTTCCCTGTTCTGCTCCTTCTCTGTTCTGCTCCTTCCCTGTTCTGCTCCTTCTCTGTTCTGCTCCTTCTCTGTTCTGCTCCTTCTCTGTTCTGCTCCTTCTCTGTTCTGCTGTTCTGCTCCTTCTCTGTTCTGATCCTTCTCTGTTCTGATCTTTCTCTGTTCTGCTCCTTCTCTGTTCTGCTCCTTCCCTGTTCTGCTCCTTCTCTGCTCCTTCCCTGTTCTGCTCCTTCTCTGTTCTGCTCCTTCTCTGTTCTGCTCCTTCTCTGTTCTGCTCCTTCTCTGTTCTGCTCCTTCTCTGTTCTGCTCCTTCTCTGTTCTGCTGTTCTGCTCCTTCTCTGTTCTGCTCCTTCTCTGTTCTGCTCCTTCTCTGTTCTGCTCCTTCTCTGTTCTGCTCCTTCTCTGTTCTGCTCCTTCTCTGTTCTGCTCCTTCTCTGTTCTGCTCCTTCCCTGTTCTGCTCCTTCCCTGTTCTGCTCCTTCCCTGTTCTGCTCCTTCTCTGTTCTGCTCCTTCTCTGTTCTGCTCCTTCTCTGTTCTGCTCCTTCCCTGTTCTGCTCCTTCCCTGTTCTGCTCCTTCCCTGTTCTGCTCCTTCTCTGTTCTGCTCCTTCTCTGTTCTGCTCCTTCTCTGTTCTGCTCCTTCTCTGTTCTGCTCCTTCTCTGTTCTGCTGTCATCTGGGTCAGATAGATACAGGGCATTCCAAAACTATTCAGACTAATTGACTTTCTCCACATTTTGTTACGTTACAACCTTATTCTAAAATGGAATAAATTGTTTTAAAATCTACACACAATACTCCATAATGAAAAAGCAAAAACAACTATTCAGACCCTTTTACTCAGTACTTTGTTGAAGCACCTCTGGCAGAGATTACAGTCTTAAGTCTTCTTGGGTATGATGCTTGGCACACCTGTATTTGGGGAGTTTCTCCCATTCTTCTCTGCAGATCCTCTCAAGCTCTGTCAGGTTGGATGGGGAGCGTTGCTGCACAGGTATTTTCAGAGTTAGATCTTGGTTTCATCAGACTTTTTTTTGGCAAACTCCAAGCGAGCTGTCATGTGCCTTTTACTGAGGAGTGGCTTTTCTTTTGGCCACTCTACCATAAAGACCTGATTGGTGGAGTGCTGCAGAGATGGTTGTCCTTCTGGAAGGTTCTCCACAGAGGAACTCTGGAGCTCTGTCAGAGTGACCATCGGGTTCTTGGTCACCTCTCTGACCAACGCCCTTCTCCCCGATTTCTCAGTTTGGCCAGGCGGGCAGCTCCAGGAAGAGTCTTGGTGGTTCCAAACGTCTTCCATTTAAGAATGATGGAGGCCACTGTGGTCTTGGAGACCTTCAATGTTGCAGACATTTTTTGGTTCCTTTCCCCAGATCTGTGCCTCGACACAATCCTGTCTCGGAGCTCTACAGATGGCTTGGTTTTTTCTCCGTATATAGACAATTCATGTCCAATCAATTGAATTTGCCACAGGTGGACACCAATGAAGTTGTAGAAACATCTCAAGGAGGATCAACGGAAACAGGATGCACCTGAGCTCAATTTGGAGTCTCATAGAAAAGGGTCTGAATACTGATGTAAAATAAGGTATATTTTTTTATATATTTTTTAATGTGCTAAAATTCCTTAAAACCTGTTTTTGCATTGTGATTATGGGGTAGTGTCTCTAGATTGATGAAGACATTACACCCTTAATTTTAGATTAAAAGGTGTAATGTCACAAAAGATGGAAAAAGTCAAAGGGTCTTTTACGAATGCACTGTTCTGATGTTACAGGGCTGGGTTGGTCTGATAGGTTTAATCCACTATGATGTTACAGGGCTGGGTTGTTCTGATAGGTTTAATCCACTATGATGTTACAGGGCTGGGTTGGTCTGATAGGTTTAATCCACTATGATGTTACAGGGTCTGATAGGTTTAATCCACTATGATGTTACAGGGCTGGGTTGTTCTGATAGGTTTAATCCACTATGATGTTTACAGGGCTGTTGTTCTGATAGGTTTAATCCACTATGATGTTACAGGGTCTGAGGTTTAATCCACTATGATGTTACAGGGCTGGGTTGTTCTGATAGGTTTAATCCACTATGATGTTCAGGGCTGGGTTGTTCTGAGGTTTAATCCACTGTGATGTTACAGGGTCTGATAGGTTTAATCCACTATGATGTTACAGGGCTGGGTTGTTCTGATAGGTTTAATCCACTATGATGTTTACAGGGCTGGGTTGTTCTGATAGGTTTAATCCACTATGATGTTACAGGGCTGGGTTGTTCTGATAGGTTTGATCCACTATGATGTTACTTTCTCTGATCCTTTAATCCACTATGATGTTTACAGGGCTGGGTTGGTCTGATCCACTATGATGTTACAGGGCTGGGTTGGTCTGATAGGTTTAATCCACTATGATGTTACAGGGTCTGATAGGTTTAATCCACTATGATGTTACAGGGTCTGATAGGTTTAATCCACTATGATGTTACAGGGCTGGGTTGTTCTGATAGGTTTAATCCACTATGATGTTACAGGGTCTGATAGGTTTAATCCACTATGATGTTTACAGGGCTGGGTTGTTCTGATAGGTTTAATCCACTATGATGTTACAGGGCTGGGTTGTTCTGATAGGTTTAATCCACTATGATGTTACAGGGTCTGATAGGTTTAATCCACTATGATGTTTACAGGGCTGGGTTGTTCTGATAGGTTTAATCCACTATGATGTTACAGGGTCTGGTAGGTTTAATCCACTATGATGTTACAGGGTCTGATAGGTTTAATCCACTATGATGTTACAGGGCTGGCCTGATAGGTTTAATCCACTATGATGTTACAGGGCTGGGTTGTTCTGATAGGTTTAATCCACTATGATGTTACAGGGCTGGGTTGTTCTGATAGGTTTAATCCACTATGATGTTACAGGGTCTGACAGGTTTAATCCACTATGATGTTACAGGGTCTGACAGGTTTAATCCACTATGATGTTACAGGGTCTGACCCCAATCCCTATAAATGTTACAGGGCTGGGTTGGTCTGAAATAGGTTTAATCCACTATGATGTTACAGGGCTGGGTTGTTCTGAAAGGTTTAATCCACTATGATGTTACAGGGCTGGGTTGGTCTGATAGGTTTAATCCACTATGAATTACAGGGCTGGGTTGTTCTGAAGGTTTAATCCACTATAATGTTACAGGGCTGGGTTGTTCTGATAGGTTTAATCCACTATGATGTTACCTGATAGGTTTAATCCACTATGATGTTACCTGGGTTGGTCTGATAGGTTTAATCCACTAATGTTACAGGGCTGGGTTGTTCTGATAAATCCACTATGATGTTTACAGGGCTGGGTTGTTCTGATAGGTTTAATCCACTATGATGTTACAGGGTCTGATAGGTTTAATCCCTACTAAATGATGTTACAGGGCTGGGTTGTTCTGAACCCCTATGAATTACAGGGCTGGGTTGTTCTGATAGGTTTAATCCACTATGATGTTACAGGGCTGGGTTGTTCTGATAGGTTTAATCCACTATGATGTTACAGGGTCTGATAGGTTTAATCCACTATGATGTTACAGGGCTGGGTTGTTCTGATAGGTTTAATCCACTATGATGTTTACAGGGCTGGGTTGTTCTGATAGGTTTAATCCACTATGATGTTACAGGGTCTGATAGGTTTAATCCACTATGATGTTACAGGGCTGGGTTGTTCTGATAGGTTTAATCCACTATGATGTTACAGGGCTGGGTTGGTCTGATAGGTTTAATCCACTATGATGTTACAGGGCTGGGTTGTTCTGATAGGTTTAATCCACTATGATGTTACTGGTTTAATCCACTATGATGTTACAGGGCTGGGTTGTTCTGATAGGTTTAATCCACTATGATGTTACAGGGCTGGGTTGTTCTGATAGGTTTAATCCACTATGATGTTACAGGGTCTGGTAGGTTTAATCCACTATGATGTTACAGGGTCTGATAGGTTTAATCCACTATGATGTTACAGGGCTGGGTTGGTCTGATAGGTTTAATCCACTATGATGTTACAGGGCTGGGTTGTTCTGATAGGTTTAATCCACTATGATGTTTACAGGGCTGGGTTGTTCTGATAGGTTTAATCCACTATGATGTTACAGGGCTGGGTTGTTCTGATAGGTTTAATCCACTATGATGTTACAGGGCTGGGTTGTTCTGAAGGTTTAATCCACTATGATGTTACAGGGTCAGACAGGTTTAATCCAATTGATGTTACAGGGTCTGAAGGTTTAAAAGATGATGTTACAGGGCTGGGTTGGTCTCATAGGTTTAATCACTATGATGTTACAGGGCTGGGTTGTTCTGAAAGGTTTAATCCACTATGATGTTACAGGGCTGGGTTGGTCTGATAGGTTTAATCCACTATGATGTTACAGGGCTTTGTTCTGATAGGTTTAATCCACTATGATGTTACAGGGCTGGGTTGGTCTGATAGGTTTAATCCACTATGATGTTACAGGGTCTGATAGGTTTAATCCACTATGATGTTACAGGGCTGGGTTGTTCTTGTGTTATTGACTGTAGGTTTAATCCACTATGATGTTACAGGGCTGGGTTGTTCTGATAGGTTTAATCCACTATGATGTTACAGGGTCTGATAGGTTTAATCCACTATGATGTTACAAATGATTGGTCTGAAGGTTTAATCCACTATGATGTTACAGGGCTGGGTTGTTCTGATAGGTTTAATCCACTATGATGTTTACAGGGCTGGGTTGTTCTGATAGGTTTAATCCACTATGATGTTACAGGGCTGGGTTGTTCTGATAGGTTTGATCCACTATGATGTTACAGGGTCTGATAGGTTTAATCCACTATGATGTTTACAGGGCTGGGTTGGTCTGATAGGTTTAATCCACTATGATGTTACAGGGCTGGGTTGGTCTGATAGGTTTAATCCACTATGATGTTACAGGGTCTGATAGGTTTAATCCACTATGATGTTACAGGGTCTGATAGGTTTAATCCACTATGATGTTACAGGGCTGGGTTGTTCTGATAGGTTTAATCCACTATGATGTTACAGGGTCTGATAGGTTTAATCCACTATGATGTTTACAGGGCTGGGTTGGTCTGATAGGTTTAATCCACTATGATGTTTACAGGGCTGGGTTGTTCTGATTTAATCCAGAGGGATGGCTGTTCCCGAACTCAGTGCTCTGACAGTCAGGTCCCATATTGAGTTGTAATGTCTCCTAGCTAACAGAGTGAAGTGATTAGGCAGTCTGACTAGCAGCATGTTCTGACAGAGTTGTGATGGTACAGGAGCTGGGCTAGGATACATCAGACCTCTGTGAATCTGTCCCAGTTCACTCTGTCCTCATGAATCAGTAATGATCTCATCTCACAGCCATCATCATCATCGCCGTCGTCTGGTGGGCTACTCTTATTCTGATGTCGTTCCTCTCCCTCGCCACCTCATTTACTTTCTCTCTTCCTTTCTTCCCTCCCTCTTCCTCCCCCTCTTCTATGAGCTAGGGAATCTGCTAGTCACTAAATGGGATATCCTTCCTTCTGGCGGCAGGAGAGGGCGAGATGTGAATTTCAGAGTAATGCCGTGCCACGGATGTAATGCGCATGCCCCCAACCCCTATAAATACCCGGGCCCCCAACCCCTATAAATACCGGGCCCCCAACCCCTATAAATACCTGGCCCCCCAACCCCTTATAAATACCCGGGCCCCCAACCCCTATAAATACCCGGGCCCCCAACCCCTATAAATACCCGGGCCCCCAACCCCCTATAAATACCTGGGCCCCCAACCCCTATAAATACCTGGCCCCACAACCCCTATAAATACCTGGCCCCCAACCCCTATAAATACCTGGGCCCCCAACCCTCTATAAATACCTGGGCCCCCAACCCCCTATAAATACCTGGCCCCCCAACCCTCTATAAATACCTGGCCCCCTAACCCTCTATAAATACCTTGGCCCCCAACCCTCTATAAATACCTGGGCACCCAACCCTCTATAAATACCTGGCCCCACAACCCCTATAAATACATGGCCCCCAACCCCTATAAATACCTGGGCCCCCAACCCCTATAAATACCTGGGCCCCCAAACCCCTATAAATACCTGGGGCCCCCAACCCCTATAAATACCTGGGCCCCCCCCTAACCCCTATAAATACCAGTATGTCTACTTGCACATTCATCTTCTGCACATCTATCACGCCAGTGTTTAATTGCCAAATTGTAATTATTTTGCCACTATGGCCTATTTATTGCCTTATCTCCTAATCTTACAGTGGGGCAAAAAGTATTTAGTCAGCCACCAATTGTGCAAGTACTCAACTTAAAAAGATGAGAGAGGCCTGTAATTTTCATCATAGGTTCACTTCAACTATGACAGACAAAATTAGAAAAAAAATCCTGAAAATCACATTGTAGGATTTTTATTGAATTTATTTGCAAATGATGGTGGAAAATAAGTATTAATAAATAATAAATAAGACACACTGTACATAGACTTTTCTATTGTGTTATTGACTGTACATGTTGTTTATTCCATGTGTAACTCTGTTGTTGTTTGTGTCGCTCTGCTTTGCTTTATCTTGGCCATGTCGGTTGTAAATGAGAACTTGTTCTCAACTAGTTAAATAAAGGTGAAATAAAATGTGACTATCCTTCATTCTATTTTGCTTGAGGGACTCTGCTAGTCACTCAATGGGATAAACACACCAGAGTAACTGGGTTCTCGTAAGGGAACAGCAACACATCACCAGAGGCTGTACCCATCCCACCACAGGTTACTGTTGGGAGGGAAGGGGAACACACTGTGTGAGTCAGCCACATTCACCTGGTAGAGGGACTGGGGGGCGGCCAGCTGACAGCCACACCTACTATACACTATTGCTTTTTCAAGTTTGATGTGTTCTTGTTTTTAAAAATGGTTGAATTAATAAACTAAACTAAAAGCAGTAGAAGGTTACATAACTCTGTGTGGCCCTGATTTAGCCCACTGCAGTAGAAGGTTACAGACCTCTGTGTGGCCCTGATTTAGCCCACTGCAGTAGAAGGTTACAGACCTCTGTGTGGCCCTGATTTAGCCCACTGCAGTAGAAGGTTACAGACCTCTGTGTGGCCCTGATTTAGCCCACTGCAGTAGAAGGTTACAGACCTCGGTGTGGCCCTGATTTAGCCCACTGCAGTAGAAGGTTACAGACCTCTGTGTGGCCCTGATTTAGCCCACTGCAGTAGAAGGTTACAGACCTCTGTGTGGCCCTGATTTAGCCCACTGCAGTAGAAGGTTACAGAACCACTGCAGTAGAAAGTTACAGAACCACTGCAGTAGGTTACAGAACCACTGCAGTAGAATGTTACAGAACCACTGCAGTAGAAGGTTACAGAACCACTGCAGTAGAAGGTTACAGAACCACTGCAGTAGAAGGTTACAGAACCACTGTAGTAGAAGGTTACAGTACCACTGCAGTAGAAGGTTACAGAACCACTGCAGTAGAGGGTTACAGAACCACTGCAGTAGAAGGTTACAGAACCACTGCAGTAGAAGGTTACAGAACCACTGCAGTAGAAGGTTACAGAACCACTGCAGTAGAAGGTTACAGAACCACTGCAGTAGAAGGTTACAGAACCACTGCAGTAGAAGGTTACAGTACCACTGCAGTAGAAGGTTACAGTACCACTGCAGTAGAAGGTTACAGAACCACTGCAGTAGAAGGTTACAGAACCACTGTAGTAGAAGGTTACAGAACCACTGCAGTAGAAGGTTACAGAACCACTGCAGTAGAAGGTTACAGAACCACTGCAGTAGAGGGTTACAGAACCCCTGCAGTAGAAGGTTACAGAACCCCTGCAGTAGAAGGTTACAGAACCACTGCAGTAGAAGGTTACAGAACCACTGCAGTAGAAGGTTACAGAACCACTGCAGTAGAAGGTTACAGAACCACTGCAGTAGAGGGTTGAAGAAGAACTGCAGTAGGTTACAGAACCACTGCAGTAGAAGGTTACAGAACCACTGCAGTAGAAGGTTACAGAACCACTGCAGTAGAAGGTTACAGAACCACTGCAGTAGAAGGTTACAGAACCACTGCAGTAGAAGGTTACAGAACCACTGCAGTAGTATGTTACAGAACCACTGCAGTAGAGGTATACAGAACCACTGCAGTAGAAGGTATACAGAACCACTGTAGCAGAAGGTTACAGAACCACTGCAGTAGAATGTTACAGAACCACTGCAGTAGAGGTATACAGAACCACTGCAGTAGGTTACAGAACCACTGCAGTAGAGGTATACAGAACCACTGCAGTAGAGGTATACAGAACCACTGCAGTAGGTTACAGAACCACTGCAGTAGGTTACAGAACCACTGCAGTAGAGGGTTGAAGAAGCAGTGCAGTAGGTTACAGAACCACTGCAGTAGAATGTTACAGAACCACTGCAGTAGAAGGTTACAGAACCACTGCAGTAGAAGGTTACAGAACCACTGCAGTAGAGGGTTACAGAACCACTGCAGTAGAGGGTTACAGAACCACTGCAGTAGAAGGTTACAGAACCACTGCAGTAGAGGGTTACAGAACCACTGCAGTAGAGGGTTGAAGAAGCAGTGCAGTAGGTTACAGAACCACTGCAGTAGAAGGTTACAGAACCACTGCAGTAGAAGGTTACAGAACCACTGCAGTAGAATGTTACAGAACCACTGCAGTAGAAGGTTACAGAACCACTGCAGTAGAGGGTTACAGAACCACTGCAGTAGAAGGTTACAGAACCACTGCAGTAGAAGGTTACAGAACCACTGCAGTAGAATGTTACAGAACCACTGCAGTAGAAGGTTACAGAACCACTGCAGTAGGTTACAGAACCACTGCAGTAGAGGGTTACAGAACCACTGCAGTAGAAGGTTACAGAACCACTGCAGTAGAGGGTTACAGAACCACTGCAGTAGGTTACAGAACCACTGCAGTAGAAGGTTACAGAACCACTGCAGTAGAGGGTTACAGAACCACTGCAGTAGAGGGTTGAAGAAGCAGTGCAGTAGGTTACAGAACCACTGCAGTAGAAGGTTACAGAACCACTGCAGTAGAGGGTTACAGAACCACTGCAGTAGGTTACAGAACCACTGCAGTAGAAGGTTACAGAACCACTGCAGTAGAGGGTTACAGAACCACTGCAGTAGAGGGTTACAGAACCACTGCAGTAGGTTACAGAACCACTGCAGTAGAGGGTTACAGAACCACTGCAGTAGAAGGTTACAGAACCACTGCAGTAGAAGGTTACAGAACCACTGCAGTAGAGGGTTACAGAACCACTGCAGTAGAGGGTTACAGAACCACTGCAGTAGAAGGTTACAGAACCACTGCAGTAGAAGGTTACAGAACCACTGCAGTAGAATGTTACAGAACCACTGCAGTAGAAGGTTACAGAACCACTGCAGTAGAAGGTTACAGAACCACTGCAGTAGAGGGTTGAAGAAGCAGTGCAGTAGAAGGTTACAGAACCACTGCAGTAGAATGTTACAGAACCACTGCAGTAGAAGGTTACAGAACCACTGCAGTAGAAGGTTACAGAACCACTGCAGTAGAATGTTACAGAACCACTGCAGTAGAATTTACAGAACCACTGCAGTAGAGGTTACAGAACCACTGCAGTGAGGGTTACAGAACCACTGCAGTTATTTGACAGAACCACTGCAGTCAAGGTTACAGAACCACTGCAGTAGAAGGTTAGGAACCACTGCAGTAGAGGGTTGAAGAAGCAGTGCCGTCCAAATTGTTCCCAGTGTTGTTTTAAGACATACAACACTCAGATTGTGAAAATAATGATAATACCTTTTTTTGGGGGAAAGAGCTTTCTGAAATAAATGCCTGTAATTTCAGGCATGGAGTTTTTGGCACCATCATGACACCACAATCTGATCTGGTTATTCTGACAAACGACCAGTCATATTTTATTTGAATATGCATCACAGGAGGCTGCTGAGGGGAGGATGGCTCATAATAATGGTCAGAGTGAATGTAATGGCATCAAACACATGGACAACGTGTTTGATACCATACCAGTTATCCATACCAGTCATGAACGCGAGCCTGTTCTCCCCAATTAAGGTGCTATTATCCATACCAGTCATTAATATGAGCCTGTCCTCCCCAATTAAGGTGCCATTATCCATACCAGTCATGAACACGAGCCTGTTCTCCCCAATTAAGGTGCCATTATCCATACCAGTCATTAACACGAGCCTGTTCTCCCAATTAAGGTGCCATTATCCATTCCAGTCATGAACACGAGCCTGTTCTCCACAATTAAGGTGCCATTATCCATACCAGTCATGAACACGAGCCTGTTCTCCACAATTAAGGTGCTATTATCCATTCCAGTCATGAACACGAGCCTGTCCTCCCCAATTAAGGTGCCATTATCCATACCAGTCATGAACACGAGCCTGTTCTCCACAATTAAGGTGCTATTATCCATACCAGTCATGAACACGAGCCTGTTCTCCCTAACTAAGGTGCCACCAATGTGCTTTTACACCTGCATTGTTTGCTGTTTGGGGTTTTAGGCTGGGTTTCTGTACAGCACTTTGAGATATCAGCTGATGTACGAAGGGCTATATAAATAAATTTGATTTGATTTGATTTGACCAATCTCCTCTGATATGTCTCCACCTACTTTGAAGGGGTAAGTGGGTAGATTCAAAAGTCTAGATCATGGGTTCTCAAACTCAGTCCTGGGGCCCCCCCTAGGTACACACTTTGGTTTTTGAACTACACAGCTGATTCAAATAACCAACTCATCATCGAGCTGTGCTTATCTGAATCAGCGGAGTAGTGCTGGGGGACAAACCAAAAGGTCCGCCCAAGGGGCCCCAGCACCGAGTTTGGGAAACCCAAGTCTGGACCATCCTATCTGCCAATCAGGGCTCTGTACATTACATTCATATCAACACGGCCACATGATCAGACTGAGCATTTCAATGGCAAAATGAGGCTCGGGGGAAATAAATGACCAAAATATATTTGACGTTATTTTAATGAAATAAACAGTGATTTATTAGCCGTACAACGATGACGATTTAAAAATACACTTCCAACAACTGCATGGGCTTTAAGAGAAGAGATAGAATGAACCGGAACGAAGAGCTCCACCCTCTCTTTCCAAGTTACAGGCAAGAATATGGACCAAATGTCCCCTCTTGTGAAATGTGAAAGATGCTAACACCTGTGAAATGTGAAAGATGCTAACACCTCAACATGTACATTACCCAGTTATACACTCTGAACCTCATATATATATATATATATATTATATATATATATATAACCAGTAACACACAGACAGAGCAACATATGACCAGTAACACACAGACAGAGCAACATATGACCAGTAACACAGACAGAGCAACATATGACCAGTAACACAGACAGAGCAACATATGACCAGTAACACAGACAGAGCAACATATGACCAGTAACACAGACAGAGCAACATATAACCAGTAACACAGACAGAGCAACATATAACCAGTAACACACAGACAGAGCAACATATAACCAGTAACACACAGACAGAGCAACATATGACCAGTAACACAGACAGAGCAACATATGACCAGTAACACAGACAGAGCAACATATAACCAGTAACACAGACAGAGCAACATATAACCAGTAACACACAGACAGACCAACATATGACCAGTAACACACAGACAGACCAACATATGACCAGTAACACACAGACAGACAGAGACACAGACAGACCAACATATGACCAGTAATACACAGACAGACAGACAGACAGAGCAACATATGACCAGTAACACAGACAGAGCAACATATGACCAGTAACACACAGACAGAGCAACATATAACCAGTAACACAGACAGAGCAACATATAACCAGTAACACAGACAGAGCAACATATAACCAGTAACACAGACAGACCAACATATGACCAGTAACACACAGACAGAGCAACATATAACCAGTAACACAGACAGAGCAACATATGACCAGTAACACAGACAGAGCAACATATGACCAGTAACACAGACAGAGCAACATATAACCAGTAACACAGACAGAGCAACATATGACCAGTAACACAGACAGAGCAACATATAACCAGTAACACACAGACAGAGCAACATATGACCAGTAACACAGACAGAGCAACATATGACCAGTAACACAGACAGAGCAACATATAACCAGTAACACAGACAGAGCAACATATAACCAGTAACACACAGACAGAGCAACATATAACCAGTAACACAGACAGAGCAACATATGACCAGTAACACAGACAGACAGACAGAGCAACATATGACCAGTAACACAGACAGCCAGACAGAGCAACATATGACCAGTAACACAGACAGACAGACAGACAGACAGACAGACAGACAGACAGACAGACAGACAGACAGACCAACATATGACCAGTAACACACAGACAGACAGACAGAGCAACATATGACCAGTAACACAGACAGAGCAACATATGACCAGTAACACACAGACAGAGCAACATATAACCAGTAACACACAGACAGAGCAACATATGACCAGTAACACAGACAGACAGAGCAACATATGACCAGTAACACAGACAGACAGAGCAACATATAACCAGTAACACAGACAGACAAAGCAACATATGACCAGTAACACAGACAGAGCAACATATAACCAGTAACACACAGACAGAGCAACATATGACCAGTAACACAGACAGACAGAGCAACATATGACCAGTAACACAGACAGACAGAGCAACATATAACCAGTAACACACAGACAGAGCAACATATAACCAGTAACACAGGCAGACAGAGCAGACATATAACCAGTAACACAGGCAGACAGAGCAAGACAGACAGAGCAACATATAACCAGTAACACAGACAGAGCAACATATAACCAGTAACACACAGACAGAGCAACATATAACCAGTAACACAGGCAGACAGACAGAACAACATATAACCAGTAACACAGGCAGACAGAGACACAGACAGACAGAGCAACATATAACCAGTAACACACAGACAGACCAACATATGACCAGTAACACAGACAGGCAGAACAACAACACAAAAAGCAACCAAACAGCATGACAGAAAACGAGCCAAGACTGTATAGCAGACAGCATGGAAAGCAGGTCTACACAGCTGGGGGATGGTGTTGACACACCTGACTGTATAGCAGACAGCATGGAAAGCAGGTCTACACAGCTGGGGGATGGTGTTGACACACCTGACTGTATAGCAGACAGCATGGAAAGCAGGTCTACACAGCTGGGGGATGGTGTTGACACACCTGACCGAATAGCAGACAGCATGGAAAGCAGGTCTACACAGCTGGGGGATGGTGTTGACACACCTGACTGTATAGCAGACAGCATGGAAAGCAGGTCTACACAGCTGGGGGATGGTGTTGACACACCTGACTGTATAGCAGACAGCATGGAAAGCAGGTCTACACAGCTGGGGGATGGTGTTGACACACCTGACTGTATAGCAGACAGCATGGAAAGCAGGTCTACACAGCTGGGGGATGGTGTTGACACACCTGACTGTCCGTTAGCCATGTCTTTAGGTTATTGGTGAAGGTAAACAGCAGCTCCATGTGTGTCCCAGACATGGGAAGCTCTCTCAGAGAAGACCGTCAGGCTGAAGGTGTTTTTCCTTAGGGGAACTATACAGTCACTTCTCATCATGCAGATTAATTAACATACAATGGTCAAGAATACGTAGATTATACCTGGCCGGAAGAACAAGTCCATGATCAGTATGTTCCATCATCACACTGCTTCAGAAAGAGAACACCAAGTCTACATGGGTGAGAGACCACAGAGGAGCATTCAGACTCCATGTAGTTACCACACTAGTGTCTGAACTTCTCCCGTGGGGATAAAGAACGTTTGTATCCAACCGCTACAGTAGCGTGTCAGACCGCTGTGTGTCGGGCTGCGTCGTTGCTAGGAGACATGGACATCTGTCGGCCTGCGTTGTTGCTAGGAGACATGGACATCTGTCTGGTGAACTGGCTGAAACTGGCAGCCCTGCATCTCGCCCGGGTTTCCCCTCCCTCTCCGCCCGGGGGCTGGCCTAGGCCCTGAGAGAGGCCTAGGGGTAGAGTACGGAAGTGGGCCGTGTTGGGGTGACCCTGGCTGGGCTGGTCCTTGGAGGAGAAGAGGCTCTGGAGGAGGTGGAACTTCTCCTTCTCCTCCCGGAGGAACACGTCCACCAGCAGAGTCTTCTCTCTCTTCAGCTGCTCACTGATGTTCTTCGGTACGTCTGGGATCAGCCAGGCAACCAGCAGGCTCAGGAACATCACCAGGTTCTGATGGAGACAGCGTCGTGGACGTCAGGGTGGAGATGGAAGGAAGGATGGAGCACAAAGTGACAACAGAAGACAGGAGTTTGTTAAACTGGTTGGTGATGTACTGAATCATCTGATAACTGTTCCAGAGTCAGTTTGATATTACATACAGTACCAGGTAACTGTTCCAGAGTCAGTTTGATATTACATACAGTACCAGAGTAACTGTTCCAGAGTCAGTTTGATATTACATAACTGTTCCAGAGTCAGTTTGATATTACATACAGTACCAGGTAACTGTTCCAGAGTCAGTTTGATATTACATACAGTACCAGGTAACTGTTCCAGAGTCAGTTTGATATTACATACAGTACCAGGTAACTGTTCCAGAGTCAGTTTGATATTACATACAGTACCATGTAACTGTTCCAGAGTCAGTTTGATATTACATACAGTACCAGGTAACTGTTCCAGAGTCAGTTTGATATTACATACAGTACCAGGTAACTGTTCCAGAGTCAGTTTGATATTACATACAGTACCAGGTAACTGTTCCAGAGTCAGTTTGATATTACATACAGTACCAGGTAACTGTTCCAGAGTCAGTTTGATATTACATACAGTACCAGGTAACTGTTCCAGAGTCAGTTTGATATTACATACAGTACCAGGTAACTGTTCCAGAGTCAGTTTGATATTACATACAGTACCAGGTAACTGTTCCAGAGTCAGTTTGATATTACATACAGTACCAGGTAACTGTTCCAGAGTCAGTTTGATATTACATACAGTACCAGGTAACTGTTCCAGAGTCAGTTTGATATTACATACAGTACCAGGTAACTGTTCCAGAGTCAGTTTGATATTACATACAGTACCAGGTAACTGTTCCAGAGTCAGTTTGATATTACATACAGTACCAGGTAACTGTTCCAGAGTCAGTTTGATATTACATACAGTACCAGGTAACTGTTCCAGAGTCAGTTTGATATTACATACAGTACCAGGTAACTGTTCCAGAGTCAGTTTGATATTACATACAGTACCAGGTAACTGTTCCAGAGTCAGTTTGATATTACATACAGTACCAGGTAACTGTTCCAGAGTCAGTTTGATATTACATACAGTACCAGGTAACTGTTCCAGAGTCAGTTTGATATTACATACAGTACCAGGTAACTGTTCCAGAGTCAGTTTGATATTACATACAGTACCAGGTAACTGTTCCAGAGTCAGTTTGATATTACATACAGTACCAGGTAACTGTTCCAGAGTCAGTTTGATATTACATACAGTACCAGGTAACTGTTCCAGAGTCAGTTTGGACAACCCTACTCATTCAAGTGTTTTTTTTAAGTTTTGTTTTTTACAATTTTCTACATTGTAGAATAATAGAGTTCAAGTAAAACAGACACATCTCAACAACTATTGTTCAGAGGAGACTGCGGGAATCAGGCCCTCATGGCTGCAAAAAAAAAACACTACTAAAGGACACCAATGAGAAGAAGAGACTTGATTGGGCCAAAACACATGAGCAATAGACCTCAGACTGATTGGGCCAAAACACATGAGCAATAGACATCAGACTGATTGGGCCAAAACACATGAGCAATAGACCTCAGACTGATTGGGCCAAAACACATGAGCAATAGACATCAGACTGATTGGGCCAAAACACATGAGCAATAGACCTCAGACTGATTGGGCCAAAACACATGAGCAATAGACATCAGACTGATTGGGCTAAAACACATGAGCAATAGACATCGGACTGATTGGGCCAAAACACATGAGCAATAGACATCGGACTGATTGGGCCAAAACACATGAGCAATAGACATCAGACTGATTGGGCCAAAACACATGAGCAATAGACATCAGACTTGATTGGGCCAAAACACATGAGCAATAGACCTCAGACTGATTGGGCCAAAACACATGAGCAATAGACCTCAGACTGATTGGGCCAAAACACATGAGCAATAGACATCGGACTGATTGGGCCAAAACACATGAGCAATAGACCTCAGACTGATTGGGCCAAAACACATGAGCAATAGACATCGGACTGATTGGGCCAAAACACATGAGCAATAGACATCAGACTGATTGGGCCAAAACACATGAGCAATAGACCTCAGACTGATTGGGCCAAAACACATGAGCAATAGACATCAGACTGATTGGGCCAAAACACATGAGCAATAGACCTCAGACTGATTGGGCCAAAACACATGAGCAATAGACATCAGACTTGATTGGGCCAAAACACATGAGCAATAGACCTCAGACTGATTGGGCCAAAACACATGAGCAATAGACCTCAGACTGATTGGGCCAAAACACATGAGCAATAGACCTCAGACTGATTGGGCCAAAACACATGAGCAATAGACCTCAGACTGATTGGGCCAAAACACATGAGCAATAGACATCGGACTGATTGGGCCAAAACACATGAGCAATAGACATCGGACTGATTGGGCCAAAACACATGAGCAATAGACATCAGACTTGATTGGGCCAAAACACATGAGCAATAGACATCAGACTGATTGGGCCAAAACACATGAGCAATAGACATCAGACTGATTGGGCCAAAACACATGAGCAATAGACATCAGACTGATTGGGCCAAAACACATGAGCAATAGACATCAGACTGATTGGGCCAAAACACATGAGCAATAGACATCAGACTGATTGGGCCAAAACACATGAGCAATAGACCTCAGACTGATTGAAATCTGTCCTTTGGTGTGATGAGTCCAAATTTGAGATTTTTGATTCCAACCGCCGTGTCTTTGGGAGACGCAGAGTAGGTGAACCAATGATCTCCGAATGTGTGGTTCCCTCCGTGAAGCATGGAGGAGGAGGTGTGATGTATTTGTGAGATACAGAGTAGGTGAACCAATGATCTCCGCATGTGTTGTTCCCTCCGTGAAGCATGGAGGAGGAGGTGTGATGTATTTGTGAGATACAGAGTAGGTGAACCAATGATCTCCGCATGTGTTGTTCCCTCCGTGAAGCATGGAGGAGGAGGTGTGATGTATTTGTGAGATACAGAGTAGGTGAACCAATGATCTCCGCATGTGTGGTTCCCTCCGTGAAGCATGGAGGAGGAGGTGTGATGGTGCTTTGCTGGTGATACGGTCAGTGATTGACTTAGAATTCAAGGCACACTTAACCAGCACGGCTACCACAGCATTCTGCAACGATGCTCAATCCCATCTGGTTTGTGTTCAGTGGGACTATCATTTGTTTTTCAACAGGACAATGACCCAACACACCTCCAGGCTGTGTAAGGGCTATTTGACCAAGAAGGAGAGTGATGGTGCTGCATCAGATGACCTGGCCTCCACAATCACCTGACCTCAACCCAATAGAGATGGTATGGGATGAGATGGACTGCAGAGTGAAGGAAAAGTAGCCAACAAGTGCTCAGCAAAAGTGGGAACTCCTTCAAGAATGTTGGAAAAGCATTCCAGGTGAAGTTGGTTGAGAGAACGCCAAGAGTTTGCAAAGCTGTCATCAAGGCAAAGGGTGGCTAGTAGGTGTCCAAACTTTTGACTGGTACTGTACATACAGAATATCTCCTGACTAAAGTCATTTTTAAATGTTCATAGGTGTCCCTGATATTTGTGGTACTGTACCTGGAACAGGATGACGAAGGCCAGTCTGGCAGCAAGGACGGCCCAGTAGGTTTTAGAGAACTGGTAGGCTTCGGCTGACCAAGGAGGCTCTCTGTAGTCCTTATACCTGGGGGGTTGGGAGGGGGGGGGGGGTTACTAGAGGTCTTAGGTATGTTAGTGATCCCTCTAAGGCAGACAGCAGACAGACACCCCCTCTAGGGAACAGAGCCATAATGGAGGTGGTCAGACTGTAGTCTAGGGAACAGAGTCATAATGGAGGTGGTCAAACTGTAGTCTAGGGGACAGAGTCATAATGGAGGTGGTTAGACTGTAGTCTAGGGAACAGAGTCATAATGGAGGTGGTCAGACTGTAGTCTAGGGGACAGAGTCATAATGGATGTGGTCAAACTGTAGTCTAGGGAACAGAGTCATAATGGAGGTGGTCAGACTGTAGTCTAGGGAACAGAGTCATAATGGAGGTGGTCAGACTGTAGTCTAGGGGACAGAGTCATAATGGAGGTGGTCAGACTGTAGTCTAGGGAACAGAGCCGTAATGGAGGTGGTCAGACTGTAGTCTAGGGAACAGAGCCATAATGGAGGTGGTCAGACTGTAATCTAGGGAACAGAGTCATAATGGAGGTGGTCAGACTTTAATCTAGGGAACAGAGTCATAATGGAGGTGGTCAGACTGTAGGGTAAGTGCCCTCAGTACCCCTCGATCCAACCATGTTATTAATGATGCCCCTCAGTACCCCTCTATCCTCTATACAACCATGTTATTAATGATGCCCCTCAGTACCCCTCTATACAACCATGTTATTAATGATGCCCCTCAGTACCCCTCTATACAACCATGTTATTAATGATGCCCCTCAGTACCCCTCTATCCAACCATGTTATTAATGATGCCCCTCGGTACCCCTCTATTGAACCATGCTATTAATGATGCCCCTCAGTACCCCTCTATCCTCTATACAACCATGTTATTAATGATGCCCCTCAGTACCCCTCTATCCTCTATACAACCATGTTATTAATGATGCCCCTCAGTACCCCTCTATACAACCATGTTATTAATGATGCCCCTCAGTACCCCTCTATCCTCTATACAACCATGTTATTAATGATGCCCCTCAGTACCCCTCTATCCTCTATACAACCATGTTATTAATGATTCCCCTCAGTACCCCTCTATCCTCTCATGTTATTAATGATGCCCCTCAGTACCCCTCTATCCTCTATACAACCATGTTATTAATGATTCCCCTCAGTACCCCTCTATCCTCTATACAACCATGTTATTAATGATGCCCCTCAGTACCCCTCTATCCTCTATTCAACCATGTTATTAATGATTCCCCTCAGTACCCCTCTATCCTCTATCCAACCATGTTATTAATGATGCCCCTCAGTACCCCTCTATTATCTCTATACAACCATGTTATTAATGATGCCCCTCAGTACCCCTCTATCCTCTATCAAACCATGTTATTAATGATTCCCCTCAGTACCCCTCTATCCTCTATACAACCATGTTATTAATGATGCCCCTCAGTACCCCTCTATCCTCTATACAACCATGTTATTAATGATTCCCCTCAGTACCCCTCTATCCTCTATCCAACCATGTTATTAATGATGCCCCTCAGTACCCCTCTATCCTCTATACAACCATGTTATTAATGATGCCCCTCAGTACCCCTCTATCCTCTATCAAACCATGTTATTAATGATTCCCCTCAGTACCCCTCTATCCTCTATCAAACCATGTTATTAATGATTCCCCTCAGTACCCCTCTATCCTCTATCCAACCATGTTATTAATGATGCCCCTCAGTACCCCTCTATCCTCTATACAACCATGTTATTAATGATGCCCCTCAGTACCCCTCTATCCTCTATCAAACCATGTTATTAATGATTCCCCTCAGTACCCCTCTATCCTCTATCCAACCATGTTATTAATGATGCCCCTCAGTACCCCTCTATCCAACCATGTTATTAATGATGCCCCTCAGTTATCCTCTATTTAACCATGTTATTAATGATGCCCCTCAGTACCCCTCTATCCTCTATTCAACCATGTTATTAATGATGCCCCTCAGTACCCCTCTATCCTCTATTCAACCATGTTATTAATGATTCCCCTCAGTACCCCTCTATCCTCTATCCAACCATGTTATTAATGATGCCCCTCAGTACCCCTCAGTTATCCTCTATACAACGATGTTATTAATGATGCCCCTCAGTACCCCTCTATCCTCTATACAACAATGTTATTAATGATGCCCCTCAGTACCCCTCTATACAACCATGTTATTAATGATGCCCCTCGGTACCCCTCTATTTAACCATGTTATTAATGATGCCCCTCAGTACCCCTCTATCCTCTATACAACCATGTTATTAATGATGCCCCTCGGTACCCTCTATTCAACCATGTTATTAATGATGCCCCTCAGTTATCCTCTATACAACCATGTTATTAATGATTCCCCTCGGTACCCCTCTATCCTCTATTCAACCATGTTATTAATGATGCCCCTCAGGACCCCTCTATCCTCTATACAACCATGTTATTAATGATGCCCCTCAGTACCCCTCTATCCTCTATTCAACCATGTTATTAATGATGCCCCTCAGTACCCCTCTATCCTCTATACAACCATGTTATTAATGATGCCCCTCAGTACCCCTCTATCCTCTATTCAACCATGTTATTAATGATGCCCCTCAGTACCCCTCTATCCAACCATGTTATTAATGATGCCCCTCTATCCTCTATCCAACCATGTTATTAATGATGCCCCTCAGTACCCCTCTATTCAACCATGTTATTAATGATGCCCCTCAGTACCCCTCTATCCTCTATACAACCATGTTATTAATGATGCCCCTCAGTACCCCTCTATTCAACCATGTTATTAATGATGCCCCTCAGTACCCCTCTATCCAACCATGTTATTAATGATGCCCCTCAGTACCCCTCTATTCAACCATGTTATTAATGATGCCCCTCAGTACCCCTCTATCCTCTATACAACCATGTTATTAATGATGCCCCTCAGTACCCCTCTATTCAACCATGTTATTAATGATGCCCCTCAGTACCCCTCTATCCTCTATCCAACCATGTTATTAATGATTCCCCTCAGTACCCCTCTATTCAACCATGTTATTAATGATGCCCCTCAGTACCCCTCTATCCAACCATGTTATTAATGATGCCCCTCAGTACCCCTCTATTCTCTATACAACCATGTTATTAATGATGCCCCTCAGTACCCCTCAGTTATCCTCTATTCAACCATGTTATTAATGATGCACCTCAGTACCCCTCTATCCTCTATACAACCATGTTATTAATGATGCCCCTCAGTACCCCTCAGTTATCCTCTATTCAACCATGTTATTAATGATGCACCTCAGTACCCCTCTATCCTCTATACAACCATGTTATTAATGATGCCCCTCAGTACCCCTCTATACAACCATGTTATTAATGATGCCCCTCAGTACCCCTCTATACAACCATGTTATTAATGATGCCCCTCAGTACCCCTCTATCCTCTATACAACCATGTTATTAATGATGCCCCTCAGTACCCCTCTATCAAACCATGTTATTAATGATGCCCCTCAGTACCCCTCTAGCCTCTATTCAACCATGTTATTAATGATGCCCCTCAGTACCCCTCTATCAAAACCATGTTATTAATGATGCCCCTCAGTACCCCTCTATCAAACCATGTTATTAATGATGCCCCTCAGTACCCCTCTATCAAAACCATGTTATTAATGATGCCCCTCAGTACCCCTCTATCCTCTATACAACCATGTTATTAATGATGCCCCTCAGTACCCCTCTATCAAACCATGTTATTAATGATGCCCCTCAGTATCCTCTATACAACCATGTTATTAATGATGCCCCTCAGTACCCCTCTATCCTCTATACAACCATGTTATTAATGATGCCCCTCAGTACCCCTCTATTCAACCATGTTATTAATGATGCCCCTCAGTACCCCTCTATCCTCTATACAACCATGTTATTAATGATGCCCCTCAGTACCCCTCCTCTTCAACCATGTTATTAATGATGCCCCTCAGTACCCCTCTATCCTCTATTCAACCATGTTATTAATGATGCCCCTCAGTACCCTCTATTCAACCATGTTATTAATGATGCCCCTCAGTACCCCTCTATCCTCTATACAACCATGTTATTAATGATGCCCCTCAGTACCCCTCTATTCAACCATGTTATTAATGATGCCCCTCAGTACCCCTCTATCCTCTATCAACCATGTTATTAATGATTCCCCTCAGTACCCCTCTATTCAACCATGTTATTAATGATGCCCCTCAGTACCCCTCTATCAACCATGTTATTAATGATGCCCCTCAGTACCCCTCTATTCTCTATACAACCATGTTATTAATGATGCCCCTCAGTACCCCTCAGTTATCCTCTATTCAACCATGTTATTAATGATGCCCCTCAGTACCCCTCTATCAACAACCATGTTATTAATGATGCCCCTCAGTACCCCTCTTATCAAAACCATGTTATTAATGATGCCCCTCAGTACCCCTCTTATCCTCTATTCAACCATGTTATTAATGATGCCCCTCAGTACCCCTCTATCAAACCATGTTATTAATGATGCCCCTCAGTACCCCTCTATTCAACCATGTTATTAATGATGCCCCTCAGTACCCCTCTATCCTCTATCCAACCATGTTATTAATGATGCCCCTCAGTACCCCTCTATTCAACCATCCCCTCAGTACCCCTCTAACCATGTTATTAATGATGCACCTCAGTACCCCTCTATCCTCTATACAACCATGTTATTAATGATGCCCCTCAGTACCCCTCAGTTATCCTCTATTCAACCATGTTATTAATGATGCACCTCAGTACCCCTCTATCCTCTATACAACCATGTTATTAATGATGCCCCTCAGTACCCCTCTATACAACCATGTTATTAATGATGCCCCTCAGTACCCCTCTATACAACCATGTTATTAATGATGCCCCTCAGTACCCCTCTATCCTCTATACAACCATGTTATTAATGATGCCCCTCAGTACCCCTCTATCAAACCATGTTATTAATGATGCCCCTCAGTACCCCTCTAGCCTCTATTCAACCATGTTATTAATGATGCCCCTCAGTACCCCTCTATCAAACCATGTTATTAATGATGCCCCTCAGTACCCCTCTATCAAACCATGTTATTAATGATGCCCCTCAGTACCCCCCTATCAAACCATGTTATTAATGATGCCCCTCAGTACCCCTCTATCCTCTATACAACCATGTTATTAATGATGTCCCTCAGTACCCCTCTATCAAACCATGTTATTAATGATGCCCCTCAGTACCCCTCTATACAACCATGTTATTAATGATGCCCCTCAGTACCCCTCCATCCTCTATCCAACCATGTTATTAATGATGCCCCTCAGTACCCCTCTATCCTCTATCCAACCATGTTATTAATGATGCCCCTCAGTACCCCTCTATCCTCTATACAACCATGTTATTAATGATGCCCCTCAGTACCCCTCTATCCTCTATACAACCATGTTATTAATGATGCCCCTCGGTACCCCTCTATCCTCTATACAACCATGTTATTAATGATGCCCCTCTATCCTCTATACAACCATGTTATTAATGATTCCCCTCAGTACCCCTCTATCCAACCATGTTATTAATGATGCCCCTCGGTACCCCTCTATTGAACCATGTTATTAATGATTCCCCTCAGTACCCCTCTATCCTCTATACAACCATGTTATTAATGATGCCCCTCAGTACCCCTCCATCCTCTATACAACCATGTTATTAATGATGCCCCTCAGGACCCCTCTATCCTCTATACAACCATGCTATTAATGATTCCCCTCAGTACCCCTCTATCCTCTATCCAACCATGTTATTAATGATGCCCCTCAGTACCCCTCTATCCTCTATTCAACCATGTTATTAATGATGCCCCTCAGTACCCCTCTATTCAACCATGTTATTAATGATGCCCCTCAGTACCCCTCTATCCTCTATTCAACCATGTTATTAATGATGCCCCTCAGTACCCCTCTATACAACCATGTTATTAATGATGCCCCTCAGTACCCCTCTATCCTCTATTCAACCATGTTATTAATGATGCCCCTCAGTACCCCTCTATCCTCTATACAACCATGTTATTAATGATGCCCCTCAGTACCCCTCTATCCTCTATCCAACCATGTTATTAATGATGCCCCTCAGTACCCCTCTATTCAACCATGTTATTAATGATGCCCCTCAGTACCCCTCTATACAACCATGTTATTAATGATGCCCCTCAGTACCCCTCTATCCAACCATGTTATTAATGATTCCCCTCAGTACCCCTCTATCCAACCATGTTATTAATGATGCCCCTCGGTACCCCTCTAACAAACCATGTTATTAATGATGCCCCTCAGTTATCCTCTATCGTGGCTAGAGGACCGTGGCTAGAGGACCGTGGCTAGAGATCCATGGCTAGAGGACCGTGGCTAGAGGACCGTGGCTAGAGGACCGTTTCTAGAGGACCGTGGCTAGAGGACCGTGGCTAGAGGACCGTGGCTAGAGGACCGTGGCTAGAGATCCGTGGCTAGAGGACCGTGGCTGGAGGACCGTGGCTGAGGACCGTGGCTAGAGAACCATAAAGCACAATAACAGCCAGTTTAATGTTTCTATTAGAAACTGGGTTTCTACTATGAAACAACTAGAGTTACTACGACACTACGGCAGGTCAGACAGACGGATGAAAACAGAGAAACTATTTTTGTCAGAATGGACATCAAAGCCAAGTTGAATTTCCTCTGAACATTTGATTGGCTGTATTGGATTAGGAAAACATCATAGAGACAGACTGGTCCTGGTGTATATGGCCATATACAGGCATGGAGCAGGAATGTGTGAGACTGGCTCCGGTTCACCCAGCCACCCTACACTCTATCTGCCCTCAGGCCCCTGCCTCTCCCTGGGAGCCTCTCCCTGGGAGCCTCTCCCCCCTCACACACACACACACACAGATCTGATTCCCTGAAAAAGACATCACCTCAATGATCCTCTGGCTGCCTCCATGTTTGGTTATCACAATACTGACCATGTCAAAAATAGAACAGACACACACTCATTCAATAATACAGGCTGCTCTCCAAAAGTATTGGGACAGTGATTTATTTGTTGTTATTTTGGCTCTGTACTCCAACCGAAACACCTATGTGAGAATGCTATTCATTAACTACAGCTCAGCATTCAACACCATGGTGCCCTCAAAGCTCATCACTAAGCTAAGGACTCTGGGACTAAACACCTCCATCTGCAACTGGATCCTGGACTTCCTGACGGGCCGCCCCCAGGTGGTGAGGGGAGGTAACAACACATCCGCCACGCTGATCCTCAACACGGGGGCCTCTCAGGGGTGCATGCTCATGTAGTCCCTGTTCACTCATCACTGCACGGTCAGGCACGACTCCAACACCATCATTAAGTGTGCCGGGGACACACCAGTGGTAGGCTTGATCACCGACAACGATGAGACAGCCCTTAGGGAGGAGGTCAGAGACCTGGCAGGGTGGTGCCAGGACAACAACCTCTCCCTCAACGATGAGACAGCCTCTAGGGAGGAGGTCAGAGACCTGGCAGGGTGGTGCCAGGACAACAACCTCTCCCTCAACGATGAGACAGCCTATAGGGAGGAGGTCAGAGACCTGGTGGTGCCAGGACAACAACCTCTCCCTCAACGATGAGACAGCCTATAGGGAGGAGGTCAGAGACCTGGTGGTACCAGGACAACAACCTCTCCCTCAACGATGAGACAGCCTGGTGGTACCAGGACAACAACCTCTCCCTCAACGGGAGGAGGTCAGAGACCTGGTGGTACCAGGACAACAACCTCTCCCTCAACGATGAGACAGCCCTTAGGGAGGAGGTCAGAGACCTGGTGGTACCAGGACAACAACCTCTCCCTCAACGATGAGACAGCCTATAGGGAGGAGGTCAGAGACCTGGCAGTGTGGTGCCAGGACAACAACCTCTCCCTCAACGATGAGACAGCCTATAGGGAGGAGGTCAGAGACCTGGCAGGGTGGTGCCAGGACAACAACCTCTCCCTCAACGATGAGACAGCCTCTAGGGAGGAGGTCAGAGACCTGGTGGTGCCAGGACAACAACCTCTCCCTCAACGATGAGACAGCCTCTAGGGAGGAGGTCAGAGACCTGGTGGTGCCAGGACAACAACCTCTCCCTCAACGATGAGACAGCCTATAGGGAGGAGGTCAGAGACCTGGTGGTACCAGGACAACAACCTCTCCCTCAACGATGAGACAGCCTATAGGGAGGAGGTCAGAGACCTGGCAGTGTGGTGCCAGGACAACAACCTCTCCCTCAACGATGAGACAGCCTATAGGGAGGAGGTCAGAGACCTGGTGGTACCAGGACAACAACCTCTCCCTCAACGATGAGACAGCCTATAGGGAGGAGGTCAGAGACCTGGTGGTGCCAGGATAACAACCTCTCCCTCAACGATGAGACAGCCTATAGGGAGGAGGTCAGAGACCTGGTGGTACCAGGACAACAACCTCTCCCTCAACGATGAGACAGCCTATAGGGAGGAGGTCAGAGACCTGGCAGTGTGGTGCCAGGACAACAACCTCTCCCTCAACGATGAGACAGCCTATAGGGAGGAGGTCAGAGACCTGGCAGTGTGGTGCATGAATAACAACCTCCCCCTCAACGACGAGACAGCCTATAGGGAGGAGGTCAGAGACCTGGTCGTGTGGTGCCAGGACAACAACCTCTCCCTCAACCACGAGACAGCCTATAGGGAGGAGGTCAGAGACCTGGTCGTGTGGTGCCAGGACAACAACCTCTCCCTCAACCACGAGACAGCCTATAGGGAGGAGGTCAGAGACCTGGTCGTGTGGTGCCAGGACAACAACCTCTCCCTCAACGATGAGACAGCCTATAGGGAGGTCAGAGACCTGGTGGTACCAGGACAACAACCTCTCCCTCAACGATGAGACAGCCCTTAGGGAGGAGGTCAGAGACCTGGTGGTACCAGGACAACAACCTCTCCCTCAACGATGAGACGGCCTACAGGGAGGAGGTCAGAGACCTGGTGGTACCAAGATAACAACCTCTCCCTCAACGATGAGACAGCCTATAGGGAGGAGGTCAGAGACCTGGTGGTACCAGGACAACAACCTCTCCCTCAACGATGAGACAGCCTATAGGGAGGAGGTCAGAGACCTGGCAGTGTGGTGCATGAATAACAACCTCCCCCTCAACGACGAGACAGCCTATAGGGAGGAGGTCAGAGACCTGGTCGTGTGGTGCCAGGACAACAACCTCTCCCTCAACCACGAGACAGCCTATAGGGAGGAGGTCAGAGACCTGGTCGTGTGGTGCCAGGACAACAACCTCTCCCTCAACGATGAGACAGCCTATAGGGAGGAGGTCAGAGACCTGGTGGTACCAGGACAACAACCTCTCCCTCAACGATGAGACAGCCCTTAGGGAGGAGGTCAGAGACCTGGTGGTACCAGGATAACAACCTCTCCCTCAACGATGAGACAGCCTATAGGGAGGAGGTCAGAGACCTGGCAGTGTGGTGCCAGGACAACAACCTCTCCCTCAACGATGAGACAGCCTATAGGGAGGTCAGAGACCTGGCAGGGTGGTGCCAGGACAACAACCTCTCCCTCAACGATGAGACAGCCTCTAGGGAGGAGGTCAGAGACCTGGTGGTACCAGGATAACAACCTCTCCCTCAACGATGAGACAGCCCTTAGGGAGGAGGTCAGAGACCTGGCAGTGTGGTGCCAGGACAACAACCTCTCCCTCAACGATGAGACAGCCTCTAGGGAGGAGGTCAGAGACCTGGTGGTGCCAGGATAACAACCTCTCCCTCAACGATGAGACAGCCTACAGGGAGGTCAGTGACCTGGCCGTGTGGTGCCAGGACAACAACCTCTCCCTCAATGTGATCAAGACAAAGGAGATGATTGTGGACTACAGGAAAAGGAGGACAGAGCCACGCCCTCATTCTCATCGACGGGGCTGCAGTGGAGCAGGTTAAGAGCTTCAAGTTCCTAGGTGTCCACATCACCAACAAACTAACACGGTCCTTGGTGTCCACATCACCAACAAACTAACATGGTCCTTGGTGTCCACATCACCAACAAACTAACATGCTCCTTGGTGTCCACATCACCAACAAACTAACATGGTCCTTGGTGTCCACATCACCAACAAACTAACATGGTCCTTGGTGTCCACATCACCAACAAACTAACATGGTCCTTGGTGTCCACATCACCAACAAACTAACATGGTCCTTGGTGTCCACATCACCAACAAACTAACATGGTCCTTGGTGTCCACATCACCAACAAACTAACATGGTCCTTGGTGTCCACATCACCAACAAACTAACATGGTCCTTGGTGTCCACATCACCAACAAACTAACATGGTCCTTGGTGTCCACATCACCAACAAACTAACATGGTCCTTGGTGTCCACATCACCAACAAACTAACATGGTCCTTGGTGTCCACATCACCAACAAACTAACATGGTCCAAACACACCAAGACAGTCGTGAAGAGGGCACGAAAAAACCTATTTCCAGTCAGGAGACTGAAAAGGTTTGACATGGGTCCTCAGATCCTCAAAAGGTTCTACAGCTGCACCATCGAGAGCATCCTGACTGGTTGCATCACTGCCTGATATGGCAACTGCTCTGCCTCCGATCACAGGGCACTACAGAGGGTAGTGCGTACAGCCCAGTACATCTATACCTGTCAGAGGAAGGACCTAAAAATTGTCAAAGACTCCAGCGCCAAGTCTAGGTCCAAAAGGCTTGTTAATAGTTTCTACCCCCAAGCCATACGACTCATGAACAGCTAATCCAAGGGCTACACAGAACAGCTAATCCAAGGGCTACACAGAACAGCTAATCCAAGGGCTACACAGAACAGCTAATCCAAGGGCTACACAGAACAGCTAATCCAAGGGCTACACAGAACAGCTAATCCAAGGGCTACACAGAACAGCTAATCCAAGGGTTTAGACACAGACCCCTCTTTAGTGCTGCTGCCACTCTGTTAATTATCTGTGCATAGTCACTTTAACTCTACCTACATATTACCTCAATTACCTCGACTAACTGGTGCCCCCATTGGCTCTACACCGATATGCCCTGTATATAGTCTCCTCATTGACTCTGTACCGTAATACCCTGTATATAGCCTCCACATTGACTCTGTACCGGTACCCCCTGTATATAGTCTCCACATTGACTCTGTACCGGTACCCCCTGTATATAGCCTCCACATTGACTCTGTACCGTACAGTACCCCCTGTATTTTGCCTCGCTTGTTATTTTACTGCTGCTTTTTAATTATTGGTTACATTTATAATTTTTTACTTAACACTTCTTTTTCTTAAAACTTCTTAAAACATTGTTGGTTTGGGCTTGTCAGTAAACATTTCACTGTGAGGTCTATTACACCTGTTGTATTCAGCACATGACAACTACCATTTGATTACATGAAACTTATGATTCTACAAACTTGTTGGATGCATTCGCTGTTTGTTTTGGTTGCGTTTCAGATTATTTTGTGTCCAATAGAAATTAATGGTAAATAAAGATGAATCAGAAAGTTAGACCCAAATGTATATAGCCTCCACATTGACTCTGTACCGGTACCCCTGTAAAGCCTCCAATTGCTAACCTCCCTGTTACTGCAATGGTGAGTACCCCTGTATTTTGCCTCGCTTGTTATTTTACTGCTGCTTTTTAATTATTGTCTTGTTGGTTTGGTAAACATTTCACTGGTATTACACCTAACCTTTATTACTGCAATGGTGAGAGGTTAGCATGTCTTGGTAAAACTATGCTAAAACATTGGTGAGAGGTTAGCATGTCTTGGAGTAAATGCTAACCTCCCCTGTTACTGCAATGGTGAGAGGTTAGCATGTCTTGTATGGTATGCTAACCTCCCTGTTACTGCAATGGTGAGAGGTTAGCATGTCTTGGATATGGTATGCTAACCTCCCCTGTTACTGCAATGGTGAGAGGTTAGCATGTCTTGGAGGTATGGTATGCTAACCTCCCTGTTACTGCAATGGTGAGAGGTTAGCATGTCTTGAAATGATGGTAAATAAACCTCCCCTGTTACTGCAATGGTGAGAGGTTAGCATGTCTTGGAGGTATGGTATGCTAACCTCCCCTGTTACTGCAATGGTGAGAGGTTAGCATGTCTTGGAGGTATGGTATGCTAACCTCCCCTGTTACTGCAATGGTGAGAGGTTAGCATGTCTTGGAGGTATGGTATGCTAACCTCCCCTGTTACTGCAATGGTGAGAGGTTAGCATGTCTTGGAGGTATGGTATGCTAACCTCCCCTGTTACTGCAATGGTGAGAGGTTAGCATGTCTTGGAGGTATGGTATGCTAACCTCCCCTGTTACTGCAATGGTGAGAGGTTAGCATGTCTTGGAGGTATGGTATGCTAACCTCCCTGTTACTGCAATGGTGAGAGGTTAGCATGTCTTGGAGGTATGGTATGCTAACCTCCCCTGTTACTGCAATGGTGAGAGGTTAGCATGTCTTGGAGGTATGGTATGCTAACCTCCCCTGTTACTGCAATGGTGAGAGGTTAGCATGTCTTGGAGGTATGATATGCTAACCTCCCCTGTCAAATAAATGTTTTATTTGTCACATACACATGGTTAGCAGATGTTCATGCGAGTGTAGCGAAATGCTTGTGCTTCTAGTTCCGACAATGCAGTGATAACCAACAAGTAATCTAACTAACAATTCCAAAACTACTGTCTTATACACAGTGTAAGGGGATATATGTACATAAGGATATATGAATGAGTGATGGTACAGAGCAGCATACAGTAGATGGTATCGAGTACAGTATATACATATGAGATTAGTATGTAGACAAAGTAAACAAAGTGGCATAGTTAAAGTGGCTAGTGACATAAGAATGCAGTCGATGATCTAGAGTACAGTATATACGTATGCATATGAGATGAATAATGTAGGGTAAGTAACATTATATAAGGTAGCATTGTTTAAAGTGGCTAGTGATATATTTACATAATTTCCCATCAATTCCCATTATTAAAGTGGCTGGAGTTGGGTCAGTGTCAATGACAGTGTGTTGGCAGCAGCCACTCAATGTTAGTGGTGGCTGTTTAACAGTCTGATGGCCTTGAGATAGAAGCTGTTTTTCAGTCTCTCGGTCCCAGCTTTGATGCACCTGTACTGACCTCGCCTTCTGGATGATAGCGGGGTGAACAGGCAGTGGTTCGGGTGGTTGATGTCCTTGATGATCTTTATGGCCTTCCTGTAACATCGGGTGGTGTAGGTGTCCTGCAGGGCAGGTAGTTTGCCCCGGTGATGCGTTGTGCAGACCTCACTACCCTCTGGAGAGCCTTACGGTTGAGGGCGGAGCAGTTGCCGTACCAGGCGGTGATACAGCCCGCCAGGATGCTCTCGATTGTGCATCTGTAGAAGTTTGTGAGTGCTTTTGGTGACAAGCCGAATTTCTTCAGCCTCCTGAGGTTGAAGAGGCGCTGCTGTGCCTTCTTCACGCTGTCAGTGTGAGTGGACCAATTCTGTTTGTCTGTGATGTGTATGCCGAGGAACTTAAAACTTGCTACCCTCTCCACTACTGTTCCATCGATGTGGATAGGGGTGTTCCCTCTGCTGTTTCCTGAAGTCCACAATCATCTCCTTAGTTTTGTTGACGTTGAGTGTGAGGTTATTTTCCTGACACCACACTCCGAGGGCCCTCACCTCCTCCCTGTAGGCCGTCTCGTCGTTGTTGGTAATCAAGCCTACCACTGTTGTGTCGTCCGCAAACTTGATGATTGAGTTGGAGGCGTGCGTGGCCACGCAGTCGTGGGTGAACAGGGAGTACAGGAGAGGGCTCAGAACGCACCCTTGTGGGGCCCCGTGTTGAGGATCAGCGGGAGGAGATGTTGTTGCCTACCCTCACCACCTGGGGGCGGCCCGTCAGGAAGTCCAGTACCCAGTTGCACAGGGCGGGGTCGAGACCCAGTGTCTCGAGCTTGATGACGAGCTTGGAGGGTACTATGGTGTTGAATGCCGAGCTGTAGTCGATGAACAGCATTCTCACATAGGTATTCCTCTTGTCCAGGTGGGTTAGGGCAGTGTGCAGTGTGGTTGAGATTGCATCGTCTGTGGACCTATTTGGGCGGTAAGCAAATTGGAGTGGGTCTAGGGTGTCAGGTAGGGTGGAGGTGATATGGTCCTTGACTAGTCTCTCAAAGCACTTCATGATGACGGAAGTGAGTGCTACGGGCGGTAGTCGTTTAGCTCAGTTACCTTAGCTTTCTTGGGAACAGGAACAATGGTGGCCCTCTTGAAGCATGTGGGAACAGCAGACTGGTATAGGGATTGATTGAATATGTCCGTAAACACACCGGCCAGCTGGTCTGCGCATGCTCTGAGGGCGCGGCTGGGGATGCCGTCTGGGCCTGCAGCCTTGCGAGGGTTAACACGTTTAAATGTCTTACTCACCTCGGCTGCAGTGAAGGAGAGACCGCATGTTTTCGTTGCAGGCCGTGTCAGTGGCACTGTATTGTCCTCAAAGCGGGCAAAAAAGTTATTTAGTCTGCCTGGAAGCAAGACATCCTGGTCCGTGACTGGGCTGGGTTTCTTCTTGTAGTCCGTGATTGACTGTAGACCCTGCCACATGCCTCTTGTGTCTGAGCCGTTGAATTGAGATTCTACTTTGTCTCTGTACTGACGCTTAGCTTGTTTAATAGCCTTGTTACTGCAATGGTGAGAGGTTAGCATGTCTTGGAGGTATGATATGCTAACCTCCCCTGTTACTGCAATGGTGAGAGGTATGATATGCTAACCTCCCCTGTTACTGAAATGGTGAGAGGTTAGCATGTCTTGGAGGTATGATATGCTAACCTCCCCTGTTACTGCAATGGTGAGAGGTTAGCATGTCTTGGAGGTATGATATGCTAACCTCCCCTGTTACTGCAATGGTGAGAGGTTAGCATGTCATGGAGGTATGATATGCTAACCTCCCCTGTTACTGCAATGGTGAGAGGTTAGCATGTCTTGGAGGTATGATATGCTAACCTCCCCTGTTACTGCAATGGTGAGAGGTTAGCATGTCTTGGAGGTATGATATGCTAACCTCCCCTGTTACTGCAATGGTGAGAGGTTAGCATGTCTTGGAGGTATGATATAAAATGCTAACCTCCCCTGTTACTGCAATGGTGAGAGGTTAGCATGTCATGGAGGTATGATATGCTAACCTCCCCTGTTACTGCAATGGTGAGAGGTTAGCATGTCTTGGAGGTATATCATGCTAACCTCCCCTGTTACTGCAATGGTGAGAGGTTAGCATGTCTTGGAGGTATGATATGCTAACCTCCCCTGTTACTGCAATGGTGAGAGGTTAGCATGTCTTGGAGGTATGATATGCTAACCTCCCCTGTTACTGCAATGGTGAGAGGTTAGCATGTCTTGGATGTATGATATAAAATGCTAACCTCCCCTGTTATTGTAATGGTGAGAGGTTAGCATGTCTTGGATGTATGATATAAAATGCTAACCTCCCCTGTTATTGTAATGGTGAGAGGTTAGCATGTCTTGGATGTATGATATAAAATGCTAACCTCCCCTGTTATTGTAATGGTGAGAGGTTAGCATGTCTTGGGGATATGATATAAAATGCTAACCTCCCCTGTTATTGTAATGGTGAGAGGTTAGCATGTCTTGGAGGTATGATATAAAATGCTAACCTCCCCTGTTATTGTAATGGTGAGAGGTTAGCATGTCTTGGGGATATGATATAAAATGCTAACCTCCCCTGTTATTGTAATGGTGAGAGGTTAGCATGTCTTGGGGGTATGATATAACATGCTAACCTCCCCTGTTACTGTAATGGTGAGAGGTTAGCATGTCTTGGAGGTATGATATAACATGCTAACCTCCCCTGTTACTGTAATGGTGAGAGGTTAGCATGTCATGGAGGTATGATATAACATGCTAACCTCCCCTGTTATTGTAATGGTGGTATGTCTTGGAGGTGTGATCTTTGTGTCTTTCTCACTCGTAATTATTCACGATTCATTCAGGATTGTCCGTAGCCATGGTAACATCCACATTAATGTAGAAGTGCTTAGAAACATATCTAACCACGCTCTAACCACTAGGCTACCCTGCCGCCCCGAATACAACAAAAGCAAACAGCAAATGCATCCAACAAGGTTGTAAAGTCACAAGCTTGATGTAATCATTGGAATATAGGACTGACTACTAAACGTTTGACTACTTTAATACACAAGTGAATTTGTCCTAATACTTTGTCTGTCATTTCTAAAACGGCTCCCCCTTATGTGGATGAAATACCCTCAAATTAAATCTGACTGTCTGCACTTTAACCTCATAGTCACTGTATCATTTCCAATCCACAGTGCTGGAGTACAGAGCCAAAACAACCTAAATGGGTCCCTGTCTCAATACTGTTGGAGATCCCTGTATTTCCTCTAGATGAGTGCGTGACAGTACCAGAGGAAGTTGGACTGATTTCCACTAGTATCTCTGGGGAACAGGGCTCAAATCTGCAAAAAAACAAGGGTCAGCCCATTCCCTCCCTCACACACACACACACACACACACCATTCCCACCCCTCCCTCCCTCCCTCCCACCCTCCCTCCCTCCCTCACACACACACACACACACACACACACAGCCCATTCCCACCCACACAAACACACACACACACACATACACACAGCCCATTCCCACCCTCACACATAGGACACACACACAGCCCATTCCCACCCCTCACACACACACACACACACACACACACACAAGCCCATTCCCACCCCTCCCTCACACACACACACACACACACACACACACACACGCAGTCAATTTCCGAGTGAGCCCCTTTGCCAGAAAACGTGGTCCACGCCTGATATCATTCCCCCCCTGATAAAGCCCCCAGCTTCTCTAGTTCCCCAGCTCAGTATGTTTAAGCAGAACCACAGTATGTGGCCCTGTTGGTAGAGCATGATGCTCCCCCAGCTTCTCTAGTTCCCAGTATGTGGTCCAGTTGGTAGAGCATGATGCTCCCCCAGCTTCTCTAGTTCCCAGTATGTGGTCCAGTTGGTAGACCATGATGCTCCCCCAGCTTCTCTAGTTCCCAGTATGTGGTCCAGTTGGTAGAGGTTGTTGCTCCCCCAGCTTCTCTAGTTCCCAGTATGTGGTCCAGTTGGTAGAGCATGATGCTCCCCCAGCTTCTCTAGATCCCAGTATGTGGTCCTGTGTTGATCAGTTGGTAGAGCATGTTGCTCCCCCAGCTTCTCTAGTTCCCAGTATGTGGTCCAGTTGGTAGAGCATGATGCTCCCCCAGCTTCTCTAGTTCCCAGTATGTGGTCCAGTTGGTAGAGCATGATGCTCCCCCAGCTTCTCTAGTTCCCAGTATGTGGTCCAGTTGGTAGAGCATGATGCTCCCCAGCTTCTCTAGTTCCCAGTATGTGGTCCAGTTGGTAGAGCATGATGCTCCCCAGCTTCTCTAGTTCCCAGTATGTGGTCCAGTTGGTAGAGCATGATGCTCCCCAGCTTCTCTAGTTCCCAGTATGTGGTCCAGTTGGTAGAGCATGATGCTCCCCAGCTGCTCTAGTTCCCAGTATGTGGTCCAGTTGGTAGAGCATGATGCTCCCCCAGCTTCTCTAGTTCCCAGTATGTGGTCCAGTTGGTAGAGCATGATGCTCCCCCAGCTTCTCTAGTTCCCAGTATGTGGTCCAGTTGGTAGAGCATGATGCTCCCCCAGCTTCTCTAGTTCCCAGTATGTGGTCCAGTTGGTAGAGCATGATGCTCCCCCAGCTTCTCTAGTTCCCAGTATGTGGTCCAGTTGGTAGAGCATGATGCTCCCCCAGCTTCTCTAGTTCCCAGTATGTGGTCCAGTTGGTAGAGCATGATGCTCCCCCAGCTTCTCTAGTTCCCAGTATGTGGTCCAGTTGGTAGAGCATGATGCTCCCCCAGCTTCTCTAGTTCCCAGTATGTGGTCCAGTGTGGTCCAGTTGGTAGAGCATGTTGTTCCCAGTATGTGGTCCAGTGTGGTCCAGTTGGTAGAGTATGTTGCTCCCCCAGCTTCTCTAGTTCCCAGTATGTGGTCCAGTGTGGTCCAGTTGTTAGAGCATGTTGTTCCCAGTATGTGGTCCAGTGTGGTCCAGTTGGTAGGGTATGTTGCTCCCCCAGCTTCTCTAGTTCCCAGTATGTGGTCCAGTGTGGTCCAGTTGGTAGAGCATGTTGTTCCCCCAGCTTCTCTAGTTCCCAGTATGTGGTCCAGTTGGTAGAGCATGATGCTCCCCCAGCTTCTCTAGTTCCCAGTATGTGGTCCAGTTGGTAGAGCATGATGCTCCCCCAGCTTCTCTAGTTCCCAGTATGTGGTCCAGTTGGTAGAGCATGATGCTCCCCCAGCTTCTCTAGTTCCCAGTATGTGGTCCAGTTGGTAGAGCATGATGCTCCCCCAGCTTCTCTAGTTCCCAGTATGTGGTCCTGTGTTGATCAGTTGGTAGAGCATGTTGCTCCCCCAGCTTCTCTAGTTCCCAGTATGTGGTCCAGTTGGTAGAGCATGATGCTCCCCCAGCTTCTCTAGTTCCCAGTATGTGGTCCAGTTGGTAGAGCATGATGCTCCCCCAGCTTCTCTAGTTCCCAGTATGTGGTCCAGTTGGTAGAGCATGATGCTCCCCCAGCTTCTCTAGTTCCCAGTATGTGGTCCAGTTGGTAGAGCATGATGCTCCCCCAGCTTCTCTAGTTCCCAGTATGTGGTCCAGTTGGTAGAGCATGATGCTCCCCCAGCTTCTCTAGTTCCCAGTATGTGGTCCAGTTGGTAGAGCATGATGCTCCCCCAGCTTCTCTAGTTCCCAGTATGTGGTCCAGTTGGTAGAGAATGATGCTCCCCCAGCTTCTCTAGTTCCCAGTATGTGGTCCAGTTGGTAGAGCATGATGCTCCCCCAGCTTCTCTAGTTCCCAGTATGTGGTCCAGTTGGTAGAGCATGATGCTCCCCCAGCTTCTCTAGTTCCCAGTATGTGGTCCAGTGTGGTCCAGTTGGTAGAGCATGTTGTTCCCCCAGCTTCTCTAGTTCCCAGTATGTGGTCCAGTTGGTAATGATGCTCCCCCAGCTTCTCTAGTTCCCAGTATGTGGTCCAGTTGGTAGAGCATGATGCTCCCCCAGCTTCTCTAGTTCCCAGTATGTGGTCCAGTTGGTAGAGCATGATGCTCCCCCAGCTTCTCTAGTTCCCAGTATGTGGTCCAGTGTGGTCCAGTTGGTAGAGCATGTTGTTCCCAGTATGTGGTCCAGTGTGGTCCAGTTGGTAGAGTATGTTGCTCCCCCAGCTTCTCTAGTTCCCAGTATGTGGCCCTGTGTTGCTCAGTTGGTAGAGCATGATGCTCCCCCAGCTTCTCTAGTTCCCAGTATGTAGTCCAGTTGGTAGAGCATGATGCTCCCCCAGCTTCTCTAGTTCCCAGTATGTGGTCCAGTTGGTAGAGCATGATGCTCCCCCAGCTTCTCTAGTTCCCAGTATGTGGTCCAGTTGGTAGAGCATGATGCTCCCCCAGCTTCTCTAGTTCCCAGTATGTGGTCCTGTGTGGTCCAGTTGGTAGAGCATGTTGTTCCCAGTATGTGGTCCTGTGTTGATCAGTTGGTAGAGCATGATGCTCCAGGGCTGAGGGTTTGACTCCTGCTGGGGCCACCCAGACCAAAAGATAGGTCTGCACTACTTAAAGTCTCTTTGGATAGAGGTGTCTGCTAAATGACAGAGGGTGAACGGACATGAGAATGAAGTGCCTTTCAACAGGGTAGTAGGTTCCAGGCAAACCGGTTTGTGTCCAAAACTGCAACACTGCTGGGTTTTTCACGCCTGTGTGTATCAAGAACGGTCCACCACCCAAAGGACATCCAGCCAACTTGACACAACAGTGGGAAGCATTGGAGTCAACATGGGCCAGCATCCCTGTGGAGCGCTTTCAACACCTTGTAGTCCACGCCCCGACGAATTGAGGCTGTTCTGAGGGCTAAAGGGGAGGAGCAACTCAATATGAGGAAGGTGTTCTTAATGTTTTGTCCACTCAGTTCACCCCCCGGGAAGATGGCATCTCTCCCTCCATCCAGCCCTGTCCCCACCTGGCCCACCCCCCGGGAAGATGGCATCTCTCCCTCCATCCACCCCTGTCCCCACCCGGCCCACCCCCCGGGAAAATGGCATCTCTCCCTCCATCCACCCCTGTCCCCACCCGGCCCACCCCCTGGGAAGATGGCATCTCTCCCTCCATCCAGCCCTGTCCCCACCTGGCCCACCCCCCGGGAAGATGGCATCTCTCCCTCCATCCACCCCTGTCCCCACCTGGCCCACCCCCGGGAAGATGGCATCTCTCCCTCCATCCACCCCTGTCCCCACCCGGCCCACCCCCGGGAAGATGGCATCTCTCCCTCCATCCACCCCTGTCCCCACCCGGCCCTGTCCCCACCCGGCCCACCCCCAGGAAGATGGCATCTCTCCCTCCATCCACCCCTGGCCCACCCCCCGGGAAGATGGCATCTCTCCCTCCATCCACCCTGTCCCCACCCGGCCCACCCCCAGGAAGATGGCATCTCTCCCTCCATCCACCCCTGTCCCCACCCGGCTCACCCCCAGGAAGATGGCATCTCTCCCTCCATCCACCCCTGTCCCCATCCGGCCCATCCACCCCTGTCCCCACCCGGCCCATCCACCCCTGTCCCCACCCGGCCCACCCCCCAGGAAGATGGCATCTCTCCCTCCATCCACCCCTGTCCCCACCCGGCCCACCCCCAGGAAGATGGCATCTCTCCCTCCATCCACCCCTGTCCCCACCCGGCCCACCCCCAGGAAGACAATGATCTGTCCTTACTGAATAGTCTCTCTTTCTTGAATAAAACGTTTCATTCATGACACAAATAGTGTTTTCTGGGAATGGCTCATTAGTCATGCTTTAACACTGGAGGGACATTCCTATAGTCTTAAAGTGGCGTGTGTTTTAAACAGACCGTCTCTACAGTACTGTTACGTAACAGAATCCCCAACAGACCTGGAGGGTCCCAGTCAGACAGACAGTAACACCCTCTGTGTTGGGTTAGAAGGATTTTAACACCAACAGGGCTGTAGGGTTCTGCCTCTACAGTTATGTAACAGAGTTCCTAACATACCTGCAGGGTTAGGGTTATGCCATTTAGCTAATGATTTAAAGCCAGAGAGTTGGAACATTGCTGTAGGACAGACACTGTTAACTGGACCAACAACACTGATGACTAGAGAGAGGGGTGGCAGGAGAGAGAGGGGTGGCAGGAGAGAGAGGGGTGGCAGGAGAGAGAGGGGTAGCAGGAGAGAGAGGGGTGGGGAGAGAGAGGGGTGGCAGGAGAGAGAGGGGTGGCAGGAGAGAGAGGGGTGGCAGGAGAGAGAGGTAACAGACTGATTGATAGCTTGGGAACACCATGGATCCTCAAGCACCAGACTATAATGTCAGTCCAACCTGTTAAGTTCCCCAACGAGAAAAGCAAAAATTGTCCCTCAAACAGAAGGGGGAACTAACAAAGAGCCAAAGACAACAACCAAAACAAATCAGGTGGGGTTTTAGGAGGGGTTATGAAAGACACTCAAGGGGCTGTCCACTAGCAACAACAACTGGAACCTACAAGATACCCACCATGAGGTACACTCAATTTGCCCACTTAGAGGCCAACAAAAGAAAAACCCACACCAAACTTAGAGAGGAAGAAAAGCAAAATCTCTCAAGACAACTAAAGGAGTTGACCCTCCACATCTATCAAGACAACTAAAGGAGTTGACCCTCCACATCTATCAAGACAACTAAAGGAGATGACCCTCCACATCTATCAAGACAACTAAAGGAGTTGACCCTCCACATCTATCAAGACAACTAAAGGAGTTGACCCTCCACATCTATCAAGACAACTAAAGGAGATGACCCTCCACATCTATCAAGACAACTAAAGGAGTTGACCCTCCACATCTATCAAGACAACTAAAGGAGTTGACCCTCCACATCTATCAAGACAACTAAAGGAGATGACCCTCCACATCTATCAAGACAACTAAAGGAGATGACCCTCCACATCTATCAAGACAACTAAAGGAGTTGACCCTCCACATCTATCAAGACAACTAAAGGAGATGACCCTCCACATCTATCAAGACAACTAAAGGAGTTGACCCTCCACATCTATCAAGACAACTAAAGGAGTTGACCCTCCACATCTATCAAGACAACTAAAGGAGTTGACCCTCCACATCTATCAAGACAACTAAAGGAGTTGACCCTCCACATCTATCAAGACAACTAAAGGAGATGACCCTCCACATCTATCAAGACAACTAAAGGAGATGACCCTCCACATCTATCAAGACAACTAAATGAGTTGACCCTCCACATCTATCAAGACAACTAAAGGAGATGACCCTCCACATCTATCAAGACAACTAAAGGAGTTGACCCTCCACATCTATCAAGACAACTAAAGGAGATGACCCTCCACATCTATCAAGACAACTAAAGGAGATGACCCTCCACATCTATCAAGACAACTAAAGGAGATGACCCTCCACATCTATCAAGACAACTAAAGGAGATGACCCTCCACATCTATCAAGACAACTAAAGGAGTTGACCCTCCACATCTATCAAGACAACTAAATGAGTTGACCCTCCACATCTATCAAGACAACTAAAGGAGATGACCCTCCACATCTATCAAGACAACTAAAGGAGATGACCCTCCACATCTATCAAGACAACTAAAGGAGATGACCCTCCACATCTATCAAGACAACTAAAGGAGATGACCCTCCACATCTATCAAGACAACTAAAGGAGTTGACCCTCCACATCTATCAATACAACTAAAGGAGTTGACCCTCCACATCTATCAAGACAACTAAAGGAGTTGACCCTCCACATCTATCAAGACAACTAAATGAGATGACCCTCCACATCTATCAAGACAACGAAAGGAGTTGACCCTCCACATCTATCAATACAACTAAAGGAGATGACCCTCCACATCTATCAAGACAACGAAAGGAGTTGACCCTCCACATCTATCAATACAACTAAAGGAGATGACCCTCCACATCTATCAAGACAACTAAAGGAGTTGACCCTCCACATCTATCAAGACAACGAAAGGAGTTGACCCTCCACATCTATCAAGACAACTAAAGGAGATGACCCTCCACATCTATCAAGACAACTAAAGGAGTTGACCCTCCACATCTATCAAGACAACGAAAGGAGTTGACCCTCCACATCTATCAAGACAACTAAAGGAGATGACCCTCCACATCTATCAAGACAACTAAAGGAGATGACCCTCCACATCTATCAAGACAACTAAATGAGTTGACCCTCCACATCTATCAAGACAACTAAAGGAGTTGACCCTCCACATCTATCAAGACAACTAAAGGAGATGACCCTCCACATCTATCAAGACAACTAAAGGAGTTGACCCTCCACATCTATCAAGACAACTAAAGGAGATGACCCTCCACATCTATCAAGACAACTGGGGCACTGGGCCAGGCACTCTTTAAACATCACCTGGGCCAGCCACTCGTTAAACATCACAGGTAAAACACATAAACTAACGCGGTGACACCAATCGGTGCGCCCACCGTGCTAACGAGGTGACACCAATCGGTGCGCCCACCGTGCTAACGAGGTGACACCAATCGGTGTCCGCCCACCGTACTAACGAGATGACACCAATCGGTGCGCCCACCGTACTAACGAGATGACACCAATCGGTGCGCCCACCGTGCTACCGAGGTGACACCAATCGGTGCGCCCACCGTGCTAACGAGGTGACGCCAAACGGTGCGCCCACCGTGCTAACGAGGTGACACCAATCGGGGCCCACCGTGCTAACGAGGTGACACCAATCGGTGCGCCCACCGTGCTAACGTGCTAACGAGGTGACACCAATCGGTGCGCCCACCGTGCTAACGAGGTGACACCAATCGATGCGCTCACCGTACTAACGAGGTGACACCAATCGGTGCGCCCACCGTACCAATAACGAGGTGACACCAATCGGTGCGCCCACCGTACTTACGAGGTGACACCAATCGGGGCCCACCGTACTAACGAGGTGACACCAATCGGGGCCCACCGTACTAACGAGGTGACACCAATCGGGGCCCACTGTACTAACGTGCTAACGTCCAAACCTTGAAAAATAAATGGAAAACAATCCTCTGACTACCAGCGCTCCTGCACGGAGGCTTCAATGAAAGGAGAGACAACAGTGTGTGTATGTGGCACTAACCTGCAGACGGTGGTCTCAGGGAGGTATGAGGAGGTGGGGGCGTTGCCGGGTCTGAAGTTGGACACGTTGAAGTGAGAGAGGGTGTGGTCTATGAAGCCGTGCATGGTGCCTGTCTGACTGTACATGTACTGGTACACCAGCCTGGGAATGAAGTCTGACGTAAACGAGATCACAAACGCCTGACAGGGAGAGAGAGCACAATAAAGGGAGACTGTGAGGTTGACATTTAGGAGCTTTTTCTACTCACCCAGAATCAGACTAACTCATTGATACCATTTTTATGTCTCAGCATGATCGCAAAACTGTATCTGTCTCAATGGCACTCAGACGCCACAATGAGACAGACACGTTGTGATCTCTATACCATAATGAGACAGACACGTTGTGATCTCTATACCATAATGAGACAGACACGTTGTGATCTCTATACCATAATGAGACAGACACGTTGTGATCTCTATACCATAATGAGACAGACACATCTCTATACCATAATGAGACAGACACGTTGTGATCTCTATACCATAATGAGACAGACACCTTGTGATCTCTATACCATAATGAGACAGACACATCTCTATACCATAATGAGACAGACACGTTGTGATCTCTATACCATAATGAGACAGACACGTTGTGATCTCTATACCATAATGAGACAGACACGTTGTGATCTCTATACCATAATGAGACAGACACGTTGTGATCTCTATACCATAATGAGACAGACACGTTGTGATCTCTATACCATAATGAGACAGACACATCTCTATACCATAATGAGACAGACACGTTGTGATCTCTATACCATAATGAGACAGACACCTTGTGATCTCTATACCATAATGAGACAGACACCTTGTGATCTCTATACCATAATGAGACAGACACCTTGTGATCTCTATACCATAATGAGACAGACACATCTCTATACCATAATGAGACAGACACCTTGTGATCTCTATACCATAATGAGACAGACACATCTCTATACCATAATGAGACAGACACGTTGTGATCTCTATACCATAATGAGACAGACACATCTCTATACCATAATGAGACAGACACGTTGTGATCTCTATACCATAATGAGACAGACACATCTCTATACCATAATGAGACAGACACGTTGTGATCTCTATACCATAATGAGACAGACACATCTCTATACCATAATGAGACAGACACCTTGTGATCTCTATACCATAATGAGACAGACACATCTCTATACCATAATGAGACAGACACGTTGTGATCTCTATACCATAATGAGACAGACACATCTCTATACCATAATGAGACAGACACGTTGTGATCTCTATACCATAATGAGACAGACACATCTCTATACCATAATGAGACAGACACGTTGTGATCTCTATACCATAATGAGACAGACACATCTCTATACCATAATGAGACAGACACCTTGTGATCTCTATACCATAATGAGACAGACACGTTGTGATCTCTATACCATAATGAGACACGTTGTAATCTCTATACATCGTTACGCGACTTTAACTAGGTAAGTTAACTAGGTATGCCGGCCTACCCTGGCCAAACCCTAACGACACTGGGCTAATTGTCCTACGGGACTCCCCAATCACGGCCGCTTGTGATACAACCTGGAATCGAACCAGGATCTGTAGTGACGCCTCTAGCACGGAGATGCAGTTCCTTAGACCGCTGTGCCACTCGCGACCCTCGGGACAGAATGAGGAAGTGGATATAAAATATTTATAAAATATTGATTACTATGTATAGCTTTGTAAGACTATAAATGACCAAACACCCAGCTTTGGAGTAGTTAGATGGTGCATTTCCCTGCTTTTGTGCTAAGCTAACGAGATGCTAACGAGATGCTAACTTCAATGACCTCCAAACTGCGTGCAGAGGAATAAAAATGGTATCCATGAGTTCATCGGACTCTGGGTAAGTAGAAAAACGACGAGATCTCGCAGTATCCCTTTTAGGTAGCCTGTCAGCATGTTGCCCGTTTGACATGTTGCCTGTTTAGCATTTAGCCTGTATACTGTGAGCTTTTAAGCCTGTTAGCATGTAGCCTGTTAGCAGGCTAGCTTCTTAGCCTGTCGCTTGTTAGCATGTAGCCTGTTAGCCTGAAAGAATGTAGCCTGCTAGCCATGTTAGTGGCAGCATCATTGCTACAGAGTCACAAGTAGCCAACCCAGTCATTAACACCTCTCTATTAAAAAGCCTGGAATAACATCACCATGACAACCTCCACACCACTCTTACATCATCACCATGACAACTTCCACACCACTGTAACATGTTTACAGTGACAGTTACATCATCTCCATGACAACCTCGGTCATAATGAAAACTAACTCCAGAGGATCCAGATGGGTTCTGTCAGGGGTCGTGTGTGTATATATAGCCTGCTAGCATGTATCCTGATAGCATTTAAGCCTGTTAGCATGTAGCCTGTCAGCCGTGTTAGTCTCCCTGGGAACCACCTACACACACGCTCACAGGCCACATGCCAACAGGTTTAAACGCTATCAAGATACATGCTAACAGGCTATATACACACACATACATGTGTGTGTGTGTGGTGTGTGGAGGTGGTTCCCAGGGAGAAGCTGGTCCCTGAAGGCAGATAGTGGAGGTGGTTCCCAGGGAGAAGCTGGTCCCTGAAGGCAGATAGTGGAGGTGGTTCCCAGGGAGAAGCTGGTCCCTGAAGGCAGATAGTGGAGGTGGTTCCCAGGGAGAAGCTGGTCCCTGAAGGCAGATAGTGGAGGTGGTTCCCAGGGAGAAGCTGGTCCCTGAAGGCAGATAGTGGAGGTGGTTCCCAGGGAGAAGCTGGTCCCTGAAGGCAGAGAGTGGAGGTGGTTCCCAGGGAGAAGCTGGTCCCTGAAGGCAGATAGTGGAGGTGGTTCCCAGGGAGAAGCTGGTCCCTGAAGGCAGATAGTGGAGGTGGTTCCCAGGGAGAAGCTGGTCCCTGAAGGCAGATAGTGGAGGTGGTTCCCAGGGAGAAGCTGGTCCCTGAAGGCAGAGAGTGGAGGTGGTTCCCAGGGAGAAGCTGGTCCCTGAAGGCAGATAGTGGAGGTGGTTCCCAGGGAGAAGCTGGTCCTTGAAGGCAGATAGTGTCTTATGGTCTCTCCCTGATAAGATCGTATAAATCTGCTCTATATTAAACTGCCAGGGCTCACAGCCGTGAGATCACACACTGTTGTTTTAAGGTTTACAGCAGCAAAACAATCCGCATGAAACAAAGACAACATTATTATTGAATATCACTCAAGGCTCCATTACTATCTCATCACGTCCAACAGAGACATTACAGAGGACATTATCTCATCACGTCCAACAGAGACATTACAGAGGACATTATCTCATCACGTCCAACAGAGACATTACAGAGGACATTATCTCATCACGTCCAACAGAGACATTACAGAGGACATTATCTCATCACGTCCAACAGAGACATTACAGAGGACATTATCTCATCACGTCCAACAGAGACATTACAGAGGACATTATCTCATCACGTCCAACAGAGACATTACAGAGGACATTATCTCATCACGTCAAACAGACATTACAGAGGACATTATCTCATCACGTCCAACAGAGACATTACAGAGGACATTATCTCATCACGTCCAACAGAGACATTACAGAGGACATTATCTCATCACGTCCAACAGAGACATTACAGAGGACATTATCTCATCACGTCCAACAGAGACATTACAGAGGACATTATCTCATCACGTCCAACAGAGACATTACAGAGGACATTATCTCATCACGTCAAACAGACATTACAGAGGACATTATCTCATCACGTCCAACAGAGACATTACAGAGGACATTATCTCATCACGTCAAACAGAGACATTACAGAGGACATTATCTCATCACGTCCAACAGAGACATTATCTCATCACGTCCAACAGAGACATTACAGAGGACATTATCTCATCACGTCCAACAGAGACATTAGAGGACATTATCTCATCACGTCCAACAGAGACATTACAGAGGACATTATCTCATCACGTCCAACAGAGACATTACAGAGGACATTATCTCATCACGTCCAACAGAGACATTGCAGAGGACATTATCTCATCACGTCAAACAGACATTACAGAGGACATTATCTCATCACGTCCAACAGAGACATTAGAGGACATTATCTCATCACGTCAAACAGAGAGACATATTACAGAGGACATTATCTCATCACATCAAACAGAGAGACATATTACAGAGGACATTATCTCATGTAGCACAAAATATTTGGGGGATTATCTGGTTGATCCATTTACAGGATGATTTGAGGATGATGTCTGGCTGGATCAGGATCTAGGATGAGCAACACCCTAAAAGGGTCTGAAAAGCAGCCGGTTATCTCTGGCCCCGTGCCGTCACTGAGCTTTAAGAGAGATATTAAGTTCTAAGAGCCTAGTGAACCTTCTGTGAGGCTGCAGAATGTTCCCCAGGCTGCAGAATGTTGACATGGCTGCAGAATGTTCCCCAGGCTGCAGAATGTTGACATGGCTGCAGAATGTTGACATGGCTGCAGAATGTTCACCAGGCTGCAGAATGTTCACATGGCTGCAGAATGTTGACATGGCTGCAGAATGTTGACATGGCTGCAGAATGTTGACATGGCTGCAGAATGTTGACATGGCTGCAGAATGTTGACATGGCTGCAGAATGTTGACATGGCTGCAGAATGTTCACCAGGCTGCAGAATGTTGACATGGCTGCAGAATGTTCCCATGGCTGCAGAATGTTCACCAGGCTGCAGAATGTTCACCAGGCTGCAGAATGTTCACCAGGCTGCAGAATGTTCACCAGGCTGCAGAATGTTGACATGGCTGCAGAATGTTGACATGGCTGCAGAATGTTGACATGGCTGCAGAATGTTCACCAGGCTGCAGAATGTTCACCAGGCTGCAGAATGTTCCCCAGGCTTCAGAATGTTCACCAGGCTGCAGAATGTTCACCAGGCTGCAGAATGTTCACCAGGCTGCAGAATGTTCACCAGGCTGCAGAATGTTCACATGGCTGCAGAATGTTGACATGGCTGCAGAATGTTGACATGGCTGCAGAATGTTGACATGGCTGCAGAATGTTCCCCAGGCTGCAGAATGTTCCCCAGGCTGCAGAATGTTCACCAGGCTGCAGAATGTTCACCAGGCTGCAGAATGTTCCCCAGGCTGCAGAATGTTCCCCAGGCTGCAGAATGTTCACCAGGCTGCAGAATGTTCACCAGGCTGCAGAATGTTCACCAGGCTGCAGAATGTTCACCAGGCTGCAGAATGTTCCCCAGGCTGCAGAATGTTCCCCAGGCTGCAGAATGTTCCCCAGGCTGCAGAATGTTCAACAGGCTGCAGAATGTTCACCAGGCTGCAGAACGTTCCCCAGGCTGCAGAATGTTGACATGGCTGCAGAATGTTGACATGGCTGCAGAATGTTCACCAGGCTGCAGAATGTTGACATGGCTGCAGAATGTTGACATGGCTGCAGAATGTTCACCAGGCTGCAGAATGTTGACATGGCTGCAGAATGTTGACATGGCTGCAGAATGTTGACATGGCTGCAGAATGTTGACATGGCTGCAGAATGTTGACATGGCTGCAGAATGTTCCCCAGGCTGCAGAATGTTCACCAGGCTGCAGAATGTTCCCCAGGCTGCAGAATATTCCCCAGGCTGCAGAATATTCCCCAGGCTGCAGAATGTTCACCAGGCTGCAGAATGTTGACATGGCTGCAGAATGTTGACATGGCTGCAGAATGTTGACATGGCTGCAGAATGTTGACATGGCTGCAGAATGTTGACATGGCTGCAGAATGTTGACATGGCTGCAGAATGTTGACATGCAGTGCAATGTTCACCAGCCTCTTAGCACATCACATCTGGCTTAAAGACTACCGCCACTCTGTCTGCATAACTTTTTAGAATTGCAACACTTATTAGAAGCAAAAGATGCTCTACAGAGATGGACTCCACTCGAACCATCTAGGAGCCTGGAGCCTCTCTTCACATTTCAAGGCCGCGTTAAGATATTGACTAAGAGACAGTCCAAGCACCGCTCCTGAGTGGCGTAGAGGTCTAAGGCACTGCATCTCAGTGCTAAAAGCTTCACTACAGACCCTGGTTCGATCCTGGGCTGTATTACAACCTGGACGTGATCGAGAGTCCCATAGGGAGGTGCACAATTGGTCCAGTATCGTCTGGGTTAGGGTTTGGCCGGGGGAAGCCATCATTGTAAAATAAGAATTTCTGACTTGCCTAGTTAAATAAAGGTTGTATAATATAAGTTATAAACTGCTGAGGAAATACCTCCCATCCTTTCTAAACAGTCACCGGATCGTGGATGAATGTCAACATGGATGTACGTACATAACCCAACCAGAAACCATGGATTACAGGCAACATCTGCACTGAGCTAAAGGGAAGAGCTGCCGCCTTCAAGGAGCGTGACTCTAACCAGGACGCTTATGAGAAATCCCGCTACGCCCTCAGACGAACCATCAAACAGGCAAAGCGTCAATACAGGACTATGATTGAATCGTACTACACCGGCTTCAATGCTCGTCGGATGTGGCAGGGCTTGCAAACTATTACAGACTACAAAGGGAAGAACAGCCGTGAGCTGCCCAGTGACACAAACCTACCAGACGAGCTAAATCACTTCTATGCTCGCTTCGGGGCAAGCAACACTGATGCATGCATGAGAGCATCAGCTGTTCTGGACGACTGTGTGATCACGCTCTCCGTAGCTGACGTGAGTAAGACCTTTATTAAAACCGGTCAACATTACAAGGCAGCTGGGCCAGACGGATTACCATTGAGGGGGCTCCGGGCATGTGCTGACCAATTGGCAGGTGTCTTCACTGACATTTTCAACACGTCCCTGATTGAGTCTGTAATACCAACATGTTTCAAGCTTGTGCCCAAGAACACTAAGGTAACCTGCCTCAATGACTACAGACCCGTAGCACTCACGTCCGTAGCCATGAAGTACTTTGAAAGGCTGGTCATGGCTCACATCAACACCATTATCCCAGGAACCCTAGCCCACTCCAATTTGCATATCACTCAAACAGATACACAGATGATGCAATCTTTATTGCACTCCACACTGCCCTTCCACCCCCTGGACAAAAGGAACACCTACGTGAGAATGCTATTCATTGACTACAGTTCAGCGTTCAACACCATAGTGCCATTACTATTATCTGACCATGCTGGTCATTTATGAACATTTGAACATCTTGGCCATGTTCTATTATAATCTCCACCCGGCACAGCCAGAAGAGGACTGGCCACCCCACATAGCCTGGTTCCTCTCTAGGTTTCTTCCTAGGGTTGGGCCTTTCTAGGGAGGTTTTTCTAGCCACCGTGCTTCTACACCTGCATTGCTTGCTGTTTGGGGTTTTAGGCTGGGTTTCTGTACAGCACTTTGAGATATCCGCTGATGTAAGGACTATATAAATACATTTGATCAAAGCTCATCACTAAGCTAAGGACTCTGGGACTAAACACCCAGGACCCTCTGCAACTGGATCCTGGACTTCCTGACAGGCCGCCCCAGGTGGTAAGGGTAGGTAACAACACACAAGGCACGACTCCAACACCATCATTAAGTTGCAGACGACAACAGCCTGATCACTGACAATGACGAGACAACCTATAGGGCAGAGGTCAGAGACCTGGCAGGGTGGTGCCACACTAACAACCTCTCCCTCAACGATGAGACAGCCTATAGGGAGGAGGTCAGAGACCTGGCAGGGTGGTGCCACACTAACAACGTATCCCTCAAAGCAATCAAGACAAAGGAGATGATTGTGGACTACAGGAAAAGGCGGGCCGAACACGCCCCCATTCTCATTGACGGGGCTGTAGTGGAGCAGGTTGAGAGCTTCAAGTTCCTTGGTGTCCACATCACCAACAAACTAGAATGGTCCAAACAAATCAAGACAGTCGTGAATAGGGCACAACAAAGCCTATTCCCCCTCAGGAAACTAAAAAGATTTGGCATGGGTCCTCAGATTAAGACCGCACTCAACGAGCTGTATAAGGCCATAAGCAAACAAGAAAATTCTCATCCAGAGGTGGCGCTCCTAGTACCCGGAGACTTTAATGCAGGAAAACTGAAATCCATCTTATGTCATTTCTACCAGCATGTCACGTACAACTAGAGCTGAAAAAACTGAATCACATTTACTCCACACACAAGGCTCTCCCTCCATTTGGCCAATCTGACCATAACTCTATCCTCCTGATTCCTGCGTACTCAAACAGGAAGTACCAGTGATGTGCTCTATAAGGAAGTGGTCCGATGAAGCGGATGCTAAGGTACAGGACTGTTTAGCTAGCAGAGAATATGTTACGGGATTCATCCGGATTCATTAACAACAACAACGTTTTCACCACAGCGACCGTACGTAAACATCCCAACCAGAAGCCATGGATTACAGGCAACATCCGCACTGAGCTAAAGGCTAGAGCTGCCGCTTTCAAGGAGGGGGACACGTATCCGGACGCTTATAAGAAATCCCGCTACGATGCAAGCAACACCGAACCATGCATGACGGCACCAGTTGTTTCGGACGACTGTGTGATCACGCTTTCCGTAGCTGACGTGAGTAAGACCTTTAAACATTCACAAGGACACATGTTCATGCCACACACACACACACAACTGCTGTTACCAGACTCTTACAATACTGCTCAGTTTAAACACTTGCCCTCCATCCCACCCTTCCCCAATACACATACAAATATTGGACTACAAATTGTGCCTTCGTGTATTATACTGATGCTAACATGTTAATTCTACTGAGACATTTACTTAGTTTCTATTGTTATTGTTTATTAGTTGTTATTGTTGTTGTCTAGAAGGAAACTGCATTTAGTTGGACGAGGTATCCCATGTGTATCTCATAAAACATCTCTATGAGCTGGCTGGCAAGCCAACATGTCTGCAGACCATAATACCAAAGACAATATCAGCATGTATCGTATCTAGTTAGCTGTAAAATCGCCTAAACAAACTGCCCTATCAATTTAGGAGTCTACAATCTCATCCAACCTGCAGATTGAAGCAGAGTGGAGTCTGACATTGGCAACGGCACCATGCAATGAACCTGGTCCCTATGACTGACTATCACAGTGCTACTTCATATTAACTTCCAGTGTAGTGACTGACTATCACAGTGCTACTTCATTCCGGACTGATTTCTGCCTGCTTGAACAGCAATAGCTCAGATACACATGAAAACATTAAATGACCCCGGGAAATGACAGAACATCACTAAGAGATGCAGAAAAACAATAGAACATTAAAAATGGGTGAATATTATCTTTATTGCATCAGGGTGCAAAAATACACTGTTTTTAGAATGAGTGTGTGCGCTCCAATGTTAACACTTACATTTATAATGACAGAGAACTTTCCCATTCCACTCAGGATGTTGTACCAGATTCCTACAGAGAGAGAGAACAGAGTTGTGAGAGAAGAGTGGAGGGGTGTGGATATGTGTGTGGATCTGTGTGTGGACATGCATCTTTGCGTGCAAGCGTGTGTGTTACCGATGTCTTTGGCTTGGACAGCGTCCGGTCGTCGCAGCTCGGTGACAAACTTCTTGGCATCGAGGCGGATCTCGATCACGTTGTTGAGAAGAGCGAAGAGAGGAGCCAGAGGGAACGACGCGACAAACAGAGAAACAAAACCAAACTGGATAACTGGGGAGAGAACACACACAGAGTGGTAGAGAGGAACAAATTGAGGAAGTGTATGGAACAAGTCATTATCTTATCTGGTAGTCCTCTACAACACACCAACAAACAGCTGGAGGGCAGGGGATCAACACAGAGTTCAGGACCTAGCAGGGGACCCACCCCAGAGTTCAGGACCTAGCAGGGGACCCACCCCGAGTTCAGGACCTAGCAGGGGACCCACCCCGAGTTCAGGACCTAGCAGGGGACCCACCCCGAGTTCAGGACCTAGCAGGGGACCCACCCCGAGTTCAGGACCTAGCAGGGGACCCACCCCGAGTTCAGGACCTAGCAGGGGACCCACCCCGAGTTCAGGACCTAGCAGGGGACCCACCCCGAGTTCAGGACCTAGCAGGGGACCCACCCCGAGTTCAGGACCTAGCAGGGGACCCACCCCGAGTTCAGGACCTAGCAGGGGACCCACCCCGAGTTCAGGACCTAGCAGGGGACCCACCCAGAGTTCAGGACCTAGCAGGGGACCCTCCCAGAGTTCAGGGCCTAGCAGGGGACCCACCCCGAGTTCACGACCTAGCAGGGGACCCACCCCGAGTTCAGGACCTAGCAGGGGACCCACCCAGAGTTCAGGACCTAGCAGGGGACCCACCCCAGAGTTCAGGACCTAGCAGGGGACCCACCCCTGAGTTCAGGACCTAGCAGGGGACCAACACAGAGTTCAGGGCCTAGCAGGGGACCCACCCCGAATTCATGACCTAGCAGGGGACCCACCCCGAGTTCAGGACCTAGCAGGGGACCCACCCCTGAGTTCAGGACCTAGCAGGGGACCAACACAGAGTTCAGGGCCTAGCAGGGGACCCACCCCGAGTTCAGGGCCTAGCAGGGGACCCACCCCGAGTTCAGGGCCTAGCAGGGGACCCACCCCGAGTTCAGGGCCTAGCAGGGGACCCACCCCGAGTTCAGGGCCTAGCAGGGGACCCACCCCGAGTTCACGGCCTAGCAGGGGACCCACCCCGAGTTCAGGGCCTAGCAGGGGACCCACCCCGAGTTCAGGGCCTAGCAGGGGACCCACCCCGAGTTCAGGGCCTAGCAGGGGACCCACCCCGAGTTCAGGGCCTAGCAGGGGACCCACCCCGAGTTCAGGGCCTAGCAGGGGACCCACCCCGAGTTCAGGGCCTAGCAGGGGACCCACCCCGAGTTCAGGGCCTAGCAGGGGACCCACCTCGAGTTCAGGGCCTAGCAGGGGACCCACCCCGAGTTCAGGGCCTAGCAGGGGACCCACCCCGAGTTCAGGACCTAGCAGGGGACCCACCCCGAATTCATGACCTAGCAGGGGACCCACCCCGAGTTCAGGACCTAGCAGGGGACCCACCCCTGAGTTCAGGACCTAGCAGGGGACCCACCCCTGAGTTCAGGACCTAGCAGGGGACCCACCCCGAGTTCAGGACCTAGCAGGGGACCCACCCCGAGTTCAGGACCTAGCAGGGGACCCACCCCGAGTTCAGGACCTAGCAGGGGACCCACCCCGAGTTCAGGACCTAGCAGGGGACCCACCCCGAGTTCAGGACCTAGCAGGGGACCCACCCAGAGTTCAGGACCTAGCAGGGGACCCACCCAGAGTTCAGGGCCTAGCAGGGGACCCACCCCGAGTTCAGGGCCTAGCAGGGGACCCACCCCCGAGTTCAGGACCTAGCAGGGGACCCACCCCGAGTTCAGGACCTAGCAGGGGACCCACCCCGAGTTCAGGACCTAGCAGGGGACCCACCCCGAGTTCAGGACCTAGCAGGGGACCCACCCCGAGTTCAGGACCTAGCAGGGGACCCACCCCGAGTTCAGGACCTAGCAGGGGACCCACCCCGAGTTCAGGACCTAGCAGGGGACCCACCCCGAGTTCAGGACCTAGCAGGGGACCCACCCCGAGTTCAGGACCTAGCAGGGACCCACCCCCCCGAGTTCAGGACCTAGCAGGGGACCCACCCCGAGTTCAGGACCTAGCAGGGGACCCACCCCGAGTTCAGGACCTAGCAGGGGACCCACCCCGAGTTCAGGACCTAGGGGGACCCACCCCGAGTTCAGGACCTAGCAGGGGACCCACCCCGAGTTCAGGACCTAGCAGGGGACCCACCCCGAGTTCAGGACCTAGCAGGGGACCCACCCCGAGTTCAGGACCTAGCAGGGGACCCACCCCGAGTTCAGGACCTAGCAGGGGACCCACCCCGAGTTCAGGACCTAGCAGGGGACCCACCCCGAGTTCAGGACCTAGCAGGGGACCCACCCCGAGTTCAGGACCTAGCAGGGGACCCACCCCGAGTACAGGACCTAGCAGGGGACCCACCCCGAGTTCAGGACCTAACAGGGGACCCACCCAGAGTTCAGGACCTAGCAGGGGACCCACCCCGAGTTCAGGACCTAGCAGGGGACTCACCCCGAGTTCAGGACCTAGCAGGGGACACACCCTGAGTTCAGGACCTAGCAGGGGACCCACCCTGAGTTCACGACCTAGACGATGCTTGATGTGAGTCTGGAAGGAGTTTACAATCTAACCAGACACCTAGGTATTTGTAATTGTCCACATATTCTAAGTCAGAATAGTCCAGAGTAGTGATGCTGGACGGGCGGGCAGGCAGGTGCGGGCAGCGATCGGTCGAAGAGCATGCATTTAGTTTTACTTGCATTTAAGAGCAGTTGGAGGCCACAGAAGGAGAGATGTATGGCATTGAAGCTCGTCTGGAGGTTAGTTAACACAGTGTCCAAAGAAGGGACAGAAGTGTCCCCCTTTGAAGAGGGGAAGACTGCGGCAGCTTTCCAGTCTTTGGGGATAACAGACGATACGAAAGAGAGGTTGAACAGGCTAGGAATAGGGGTTGCAACAATTGTGATGGATAGTTTCAGAAAGAGAGGGTCCAGATTGTCTAGCCCAGCTGATATGTAGGGGTCCAGATTCTCTTTCAGAACATCGGCTATCTGGATTTGGGTGAAGGAGAAATGTGGGAGGTTTGGGCAAGTTGCTGTGGAGTTGCAGTGCTGTTGACCAGGGTTGAGGTAGCCAGGTGGAAAGCATGGCCAGCCGTAGAAAAATGCTTATTGAAATTCTCAATTATGGTGGATTTATCAGTGGTGACAGTGTTTCCTATCTTCAGTGTAGTGAGCAGCTGTTAGGAGGTGCTCTTCTTCTTCATGAACTTTATAGTGTCCCAGAACCTTTTGGAGTTTGTGCTACATGATGCAATTTTCTGTTTGAAAAAGCCAGCCTTAACTTTCCTAACTGCCTGTGTATATTTGTTCCTAACTTCCCTGAAATATTGCAAATCACAGAGGGCTATTAGATGCAGAATGCCACAGGATGTTTTTGTGCTGGTCAAGGGCAGTCAGGTCTGGAGAGAACCAAGGGTTATATAGGTTCCTGGTTCTACATTTTTTGAATGGGGCATGATTATTTATTTAAGATGGTGAGGAAAGCACTTTTAAAGAATAACCAGGAATCCTCTACTGACAGAATGAGGTCAATATACTTCCAGGATACCCAGGCCAGGTCGATTAGAAAGGCCTGCTCGCTGAAGTGTAAGTGGTTTAGGGAAGTCAACAAATGAGGCGCCTGGGGAATGGGAGTGGAGCTAGGCGCTGCAGGGCCTGGATTAACCTCTACATCACCAGAGGAACAGAGGAGGAGTAGGATAAGGGTACGGCTAAAGGCTACAAGAACTGGTTGTCTAGTGCGTTCGGAACAGAGAGAAAAAGGAGCAGGTTTCTGGGCACGGACGACTAGATTCAAGGCATAATGTACAGACAAGGGTATGGTAGGACGTGAATACAGTGGAGGTAAACCTAGGCATTGAGTGACGATGAGAGAGGTTTTGTCTATAGAGCCACCATTTAGACCAGGTGAGGTCAACCGCATGTGTGGGAGGTGAAACAAAATTGCTAGTTAAGGCATATTGATCAGGGCTGGAGTCTCTACAGTGAAATAAGACAATAATCACTAACCAAAACAGCAATGGACAAGACATATTGACATTAGGGAGAGGCATGCGTAGCCGAGTGATCATAGGGACCAGTGGGAAGCTAGGTGAGCTGGAGACACGGAGATTCAGACAGCTAGCAGGACGGGTCTAAAAGGCTAGCAGAAGGGACGTCTTAACGGAAGAAGTCTGTTGTAGCCCCCTCGTGTGGTTACGTCGGCAGACCAGTCATGATGGATCAGCAGGGCTCCGTGTGGTAAAAGGGTCCAGGCCAATTGGCAAAATAGGTATTGTAGCCCAAGAAATTGGCTGAAGGTCCTCTTCAGCTAACATTCCAATATGCTCTAAACAGCTAGCGGGTCGTGGCTAGCAGGCTAGCGGATGGGCCTTCAGGGGATGTCGCAACAGAGGAGCCTGTTGAAACCAATCGGCAGATTATGTCGGTAGACCTGTCGTGATGGAATCGTCAGGGCTCAGTGTCGGCAGTAAAAGAGGTCCAGGCCAATTGGCAAAATATGTATTGTAGCCCAAGGAGTGGCTGATGGACCTCTTCAGCTAGCCGCGAGATGGGACTAGCACGAGGCTAGTTCCAGGCTCACTGGTGGTTGCTTCGAGATAGAGACGATAGCCAGGGGTAGCCACTTGGATAGCAGCTAGCTAGCTGTGATGATCCAGGTGAAAAGGTTCAGAGCTTGCGGTAGGAAACCGGAAATGTGGAGAAAAAGCAGTCCGGTATGATCTGGGTTGAGTCGCTCTATGCTGACTGGCAGGAGTTGACCAGGTTAGCTGATGACCACTAGCAGTGGCTAACTGACTACTAAGCTGGCTATCTCCGGTTCTGCAGTATAGAAAATAGCAGATCCATACCACATTGGGTGGCGGGTTGTAGGAGAGCATGTTGAAACTGAGGTTAAAAATATAAAAAATATCTACGAAATATATACGAAGGAAAAAAAAGATATATACACGGGACACAACAAGACAAAGACGCCTGAACTGCTACACCATCTTGGATCTGGGATGAGGTTCAGTGATAAAGTAATCTACAGTAGCCAAGATATGAGCTGTAAGTGCACCAAGCCAAATATATATACACGGGACACAACAAGACAAAGAAGCCTGAACTGCTACGCCATCTTGGATCTGGGATGAGGTTCAGTGATAAAGTAATCTATAGTACTACTGCCAAGAGATGAGCTGTAAGTGTACCAAGCCTAAGAGAGAGACAGAGAGGCAGGGTGGTATGGTCTCTGTCCAGGTAACAGAGAGAGAGAGAGTCAGGGTGGTATGGTCTCTGTCCAGGTAACAGAGAGAGAGAGGCAGGGTGGTATGGTCGCTGTCCAGGTAACAGGTAGAGAGAGTCAGGGTGGTATGGTCTCTGTCCAGGTAACAGGTAGAGAGAGTCAGGGTGGTATGGTCTCTGTCCAGGTAACAGAGAGAGAGTCAGGGTGGTATGGTCTCTGTCCAGGTAACAGAGAGAGAGAGTCAGGGTGGTATGGTCTCTGTCCAGGTAACAGAGAGAGAGTCAGGGTGGTATGGTCTCTGTCCAGGTAACAGAGAGAGAGTCAGGGTGGTATGGTCTCTGTCCAGGTAACAGAGAGAGAGTCAGGGTGGTATCGTCTCTGTCCAGGTAACAGGGTGGTCTCTGTCCAGGTAACAGGGTGGTATGGTCTCTGTCCAGGTAACAGGGTGGTATGGTCTCTGTCCAGGTAACAGGGTGGTATGGTCTCTGTCCAGGTAACAGGGAGGTATGGTCTCTGTCCAGGTAACAGGGTGGTATGGTCTCTGTCCAGGTAACAGGGAGGTATGGTCTCTGTCCAGGTAACAGGGTGGTAGGGTCCAGGTAACAGGGTGGTATGGTCTCTGTCCAGGTAACAGGGTGGTATGGTCTCTGTCCAGGTAACAGGGTGGTCTCTGTCCAGGTAACAGGGTGGTATGGTAACAGGGTGGTCTCTGTCCAGGTAACAGGGTGGTCTCTGTCCAGGTAACAGGGTGGTCTCTGTCCAGGTAACAGGGTGGTATGGTCTCTGTCCAGGTAACAGGGAGGTATGGTCTCTGTCCAGGTAACAGGGAGGTATGGTCTCTGTCCAGGTAACAGGGAGGTATGGTCTCTGTCCAGGTAACAGGGAGGTATGGTCTCTGTCCAGGTAACAGGGAGGTATGGTCTCTGTCCAGGTAACAGGGAGGTATGGTCTCTGTCCAGGTAACAGGGAGGTATGGTCTCTGTCCAGGTAACAGGGAGGTATGGTCTCTGTCCAGGTAACAGGGTGGTATGGTCTCTGTCCAGGTAACAGGGAGGTATGGTCTCTGTCCAGGTAACAGGGAGGTATGGTCTCTGTCCAGGTAACAGGGAGGTATGGTCTCTGTCCAGGTAACAGGGAGGTATGGTCTCTGTCCAGGTAACAGGGAGGTATGGTCTCTGTCCAGGTAACAGGGAGGTATGGTCTCTGTCCAGGTAACAGGGTGGTATGGTCTCTGTCCAGGTAACAGGGAGGTATGGTCTCTGTCCAGGTAACAGGGAGGTATGGTCTCTGTCCAGGTAACAGGGTGGTATGGTCTCTGTCCAGGTAACAGGGAGGTATGGTCTCTGTCCAGGTAACAGGGAGGTATGGTCTCTGTCCAGGTAACAGGGAGGTATGGTCTCTGTCCAGGTAACAGGGAGGTATGGTCTCTGTCCAGGTAACAGGGTGGTATGGTCTCTGTCCAGGTAACAGGGAGGTATGGTCTCTGTCCAGGTAACAGGGAGGTCTCTGTCCAGGTAACAGGGAGGTATGGTCTCTGTCCAGGTAACAGGGTGGTATGGTCTCTGTCCAGGTAACAGGGAGGTATGGTCTCTGTCCAGGTAACAGGGAGGTATGGTCTCTGTCCAGGTAACAGGGAGGTATGGTCTCTGTCCAGGTAACAGGGAGGTATGGTCTCTGTCCAGGTAACAGGGAGGTATGGTCTCTGTCCAGGTAACAGGGAGGTATGGTCTCTGTCCAGGTAACAGGGTGGTATGGTCTCTGTCCAGGTAACAGGGAGGTATGGTCTCTGTCCAGGTAACAGGGAGGTATGGTATGGTCTCTGTCCAGGTAACAGGGTGGTATGGTCTCTGTCCAGGTAACAGGGAGGTATGGTCTCTGTCCAGGTAACAGGGAGGTATGGTCTCTGTCCAGGTAACAGGGTGGTATGGTCTCTGTCCAGGTAACAGGGTGGTATGGTCTCTGTCCAGGTAACAGGGTGGTATGGTCTCTGTCCAGGTAACAGGGAGGTATGGTCTCTGTCCAGGTAACAGGGAGGTATGGTCTCTGTCCAGGTAACAGGGTGGTCTCTGTCCAGGTAACAGGGTGGTATGGTCTCTGTCCAGGTAACAGGGAGGTATGGTCTCTGTCCAGGTAACAGGGAGGTATGGTCTCTGTCCAGGTAACAGGGAGGTATGGTCTCTGTCCAGGTAACAGGGAGGTATGGTCTCTGTCCAGGTAACAGGGTGGTATGGTCTCTGTCCAGGTAACAGGGTGGTATGGTCTCTGTCCAGGTAACAGGGAGGTATGGTCTTTGTCCAGGTAACAGGGAGGTATGGTCTCTGTCCAGGTAACAGGGAGGTATGGTCTCTGTCCAGGTAACAGGGAGGTATGGTCTCTGTCCAGGTAACAGGGTGGTATGGTCTCTGTCCAGGTAACAGGGTGGTATGGTCTCTGTCCAGGTAACAGGGTGGTATGGTCTCTGTCCAGGTAACAGGGAGGTATGGTCTCTGTCCAGGTAACAGGGTGGTATGGTCTCTGTCCAGGTAACAGGGAGGTATGGTCTCTGTCCAGGTAACAGGGTGGTATGGTCTCTGTCCAGGTAACAGGGTGGTATGGTCTCTGTCCAGGTAACAGGGTGGTATGGTCTCTGTCCAGGTAATAGGGAGGTATGGTCTCTGTCCAGGTAACAGGGTGGTATGGTCTCTGTCCAGGTAACAGGGTGGTATGGTCTCTGTCCAGGTAACAGGGTGGTCTCTGTCCAGGTAACAGAGAGAGAGGCAGGGTGGTATGGTCTCTGTCCAGGTAACAGGGAGAGAGAGGCAGGGTGGTATGATCCAGGTGTCTAGTTAATTACCTGACGTCCTCACCTCTGTTATCTACTGTTACTATATACTCACTCATCTCCATGTACTCGGGGGTCAGTCCTTCGAAGGGGACCAGGGTGTAGTCGAGGTTCCACTGTTGAGGAGGTCTGGCACGCTGCTCCTCTCTCTCCTCCAATGAAATCCCCTTACCCTTCCATGCTCGGATCAACTTCTTCAACTTACTGACGAGGGAGAGCGAGAAGGGAGGAAGAGATGGAGAGAGAAAAGGAGAGATGGAGTCAGAGAGAAAGAGAACCATGAAACTCGATGACACCAAGACACTATAGGACACTATAGGACACAATAGGACACTATGAGCTGCTATAAGTTGCTATGCGCCCCAGTGAAGCAGCACAGAGTAATGGAGAACATGCTAACATTAAAAAAGACACTATGAACCACTATGAGCCACTATGAGTCACTACGAGCCACTATGAACCACTATGAACCACTATGAGCCACTATGAACCACTATGAGCCACTAGGAGCCACTAGGAGCCACTAGGAGCCACTAGGAGCCACTATGAGCCACTAGGAGCCACTAGGAGCCACTATGAGCCACTATGAGCCACTATGAGCCACTATGAGCCACTATGAACCACTAGGAGCCACTATGAACCACTATGAACCACTAGGAGCCACTATGAACCACTAGGAGCCACTATGAACCACTATGAACCACTAGGAGCCACTATGAGCCACTAGGAGCCACTATGAACCACTACGAGCCACTGCGAACCACTACGAACCACTACGAGCCACTATGAACCACTACGAGCCACTACGAGCCACTACGAACCACTACGAGCCACTACGAGCCACTATGAACCACTATGAACCACTACGAGCCACTACGAACCACTATGAGCCACTATGAACCACTATGAACCACTATGAACCACTATGAGCCACTAGGAGCCACTATGAACCACTATGAACCACTACAAGCCACTATGAAACCACTAGGAGCCACTAGGAGCCACTATGAACCACTATGAGCCACTATGAACCACTATGAGCCACTATGAAACCACTAGGAGCCACTAGGTGCCACTATGAGCCACTATGAACCACTATGAAACCACTAGGAGCCACTAGGAGCCACTATGAGCCACTATGAAACCACAATGAGCCACTAGGAGCCACTATGAAACCACTATGAGCCACTATGAAACCACTATGAGCCACTATGAACCACTATGAGCCACTATGAGCCACTATGATCCCCAGTGAAGCAGCACAGAGTAGTAGAGAACGTCCTACCATTAACATATTAAATGAGCCACAATGAACCACTATGAACCACTATGAGCCACTATGAACCACTATGAACCACTAGGAGCCACTATGAACCACTAGGAGCCACTAGGAGCCACTATGAACCACTAGGAGCCACTAGGAGCCACTATGAACCACTATGAACCACTAGGAGCCACTATGAACCACTAGGAGCCACTATGAACCACTAGGAGCCACTATGAACCACTATGAACCACTACGAGCCAATATGAGCCACTATGAGCCACTATGAGCCAATATGAGCCACTATGAAACCACTATGAGCCAATATGAACCACTAGGAGCCACTATGAACCACTATGAGACACTATGAACCACTATGAGCCACTATGAGCCACTATGAGCCACTATGACCACTATGAACCACTATGAACCACTATGAACCACTATGAGCCACTAGGAGCCACTAGGAGCCACTAGGAGCCACTAGGAGCCACTAGGAGCCACTAGGAGCCACTAGGAGCCACTATGAGCCACTAGGAGCCACTAGGAGCCACTAGGAGCCACTATGAGCCACTATGAGCCACTATGAGCCACTATGAGCCACTAGGAGCCACTATGAACCACTATGAACCACTAGGAGCCACTATGAACCACTATGAACCACTAGGAGCCACTATGAACCACTAGGAGCCACTATGAACCACTATGAACCACTAGGAGCCACTATGAGCCACTAGGAGCCACTATGAACCACTACGAGCCACTGCGAACCACTACGAACCACTACGAGCCACTATGAACCACTACGAGCCACTACGAGCCACTACGAACCACTACGAGCCACTACGAGCCACTATGAACCACTATGAACCACTACGAGCCACTATGAGCCACTATGAACCACTATGAACCACTATGAACCACTATGAGCCACTATGAACCACTATGAACCACTACAAGCCACTATGAAACCACTAGGAGCCACTAGGAGCCACTATGAACCACTATGAGCCACTATGAACCACTATGAGCCACTATGAAACCACTAGGAGCCACTAGGTGCCACTATGAGCCACTATGAACCACTATGAAACCACTAGGAGCCACTAGGAGCCACTATGAGCCACTATGAAACCACAATGAGCCACTAGGAGCCACTATGAAACCACTATGAGCCACTATGAAACCACTATGAGCCACTATGAACCACTATGAGCCACTATGAGCCACTATGATCCCCAGTGAAGCAGCACAGAGTAGTAGAGAACGTCCTACCATTAACATATTAAATGAGCCACAATGAACCACTATGAACCACTATGAGCCACTATGAACCACTATGAACCACTATGAACCACTAGGAGCCACTAGGAGCCACTATGAACCACTATGAACCACTAGGAGCCACTATGAACCACTAGGAGCCACTATGAACCACTAGGAGCCACTATGAACCACTATGAGCCACTATGAGCCACTAGGAGCCACTAGGAGCCACTATGAGCCACTAGGAACCACTAGGAGCCACTAGGAGCCACTATGAACCACTAGGAGCCACTATGAACCACTATGAGCCACTAGGAACCACTAGGAGCCACTATGAGCCACTATGAGCCACTAGGAGCCACTAGGAGCCACTATGAGCCACTATGAGCCACTATGAGCCACTATGAGCCACTATGAACCACTATGAGCCACTATGAACCACTACGAGCCACTATGAAACCACTAGGAGCCACTAGGAGCCACTATGAGCCACTATGAGCCACTATGAAACCACAATGAGCCACTAGGAGCCACTATGAAACCACTATGAGCCACTATGAAACCACTATGAGCCACTATGAAACCACTATGAGCCACTAGGAGCCCCAGTGAGAAAGCACAGAGTAGTAGAGAACGTCCTAACATTAAAATGAGCCACTATGAATGTTAGAGCCGATTTGGACATATTTGTATAAAAGACCGAACATATGGAGCTCCATGTATATTTGTGTAAATATATTAAACATGAATGTAAATGATGAAATATTAGGTACGTACCTTTATGATTTATATTTACCTGATTGAGATATATTAATTTGTTGTTAGTGTAACTTAGTTTTTGGCCCCCCTCTTGCCTATTCATTGTATTGTGGTAAGTGTGTTAGGATAAAGGCAGGAAGTTGAGCCTTCAGGAGAGGGAGAGTCCTTGCTAGATGCGGGAGCGGTATAGTTTTTTGACCATACAGACATACAGACAGGTCATAATATGTATTTTCCATATAAAGTATTCTATGCTTTAAGTTGATTGGAGAATCATTTATTTGTTAGATATAAGAATAATAAACATTTTTGTTGCACCATATCCCTGGATGTCATTGAATGTTTGGCCGTTTGAAAACCTTGAGTGTGGACTGTATGCGTACCAAACAACCCCGCTTCAGGCTTGGGCAGTGGCTATGGTAGAGACGAAAGGAAGCCACTATAATGAACTACTATGAACCACTATGAACCACTATGAACCACTACCACTACGAGCCAATATGAGCCACTATGAGCCACTATGAGCCAATATGAGCCACTATGAAACCACTATGAGCCAATATGAACCACTAGGAGCCACTATGAACCACTATGAGCCACTATGAGCCACTATGAGCCACTATGAGCCACTATGACCACTATGAACCACTATGAACCACTATGAACCACTATGAACCACTATGAGCCACTATGAACCACTATGAGCCACTAGGAGCCACTAGGAGCCACTATGAGCCACTAGGAGCCACTAGGAGCCACTATGAACCACTAGGAGCCACTAGGAGCCACTATGAGCCACTATGAGCCACTATGAGCCACTATGAGCCACTATGAACCACTATGAGCCACTATGAGCCACTATGAGCCACTATGAGCCACTATGAACCACTATGAGCCACTATGAACCACTATGAGCCACTATGAGCCACTATGAGCCACTATGAGCCACTATGAACCACTATGAGCCACTATGAGCCACTATGAACCACTATGAGCCACTATGAGCCACTATGAGTCCCAGTGAAGCAGCACAGAGTAATGGAGAACGTCCTACCATTAAAATATTAAATCCCTGATATTGATGTTAGGCTCATAAAGTCAGGAGAGAAAATGTCCTTCAGCAGAATCTGATAATGGCAGATAGAGAGGAGGAATGGGCAGGGCAGCGTGTGTGTGTGTGTGTGTGTGTGTGTGTGTGTGTGTGTGTGTGTGTGTGTGTGTACGTGTGTGTGTGTGTGTACTCACGGGATGCCAATCTCAAAGACGTTGTTCTGAATGAGTTGTTTTCCCACCATGATGATGCTGAGCTGAATACATAGCTCTATTAAACAACCTCCAGGGGCACACTGAGAGGGAGAGGGGGGCAGAGCCAAGAGTATGACAGAGGCCAGACAGTAAGATGTAAGCAAGAACATAAGCGTACAAACACCCCCCTCCACTAACACCCCCCCCCCCTCACCTCCTCCATCCGGTAGTCATTAAAAACATAGACGTAGTCTCCCGGCCTGCCTGCAAACCTGTCAACACACACACACACCAGGGTGAGTATAATTACATAAAGGCTGTCAAAGACCTGTTCTATTCAGTATGATAGTATGATAGTATGGGTGTCTGTTCTGTCTCATCAAACAGTCCTACTCAGAGTAGAGTCCTGTCTGTTCACAGTCCTACTCAGAGTAGAGTCCTGTCTGTTTACAGTCCTACTCAGAGTAGAGTCCTGTCTGTTTACAGTCCTACTCAGAGTAGAGTCCTGTCTGTTCACAGTCCTACTCAGAGTAGAGTCCTGTCTGTTCACAGTCCTACTCAGAGTAGAGTCCTGTCTGTTCACAGTCCTACTCAGAGTAGAGTCCTGTCTGTTCACAGTCCTACTCAGAGTAGAGTCCTGTCTGTTCACAGTCCTACTCAGAGTAGAGTCCTGTCTGTTCACAGTCCTACTCAGAGTAGAGTCCTGTCTGTTCACAGTCCTACTCAGAGTAGAGTCCTGTCTGTTCACAGTCCTACTCAGAGTAGAGTCCTGTCTGTTCACAGTCCTACTCAGAGTAGAGTCCTGTCTGTTCACAGTCCTACTCAGAGTAGAGTCCTGTCTGTTCACAGTCCTACTCAGAGTAGAGTCCTGTCTGTTCACAGTCCTACTCAGAGTAGAGTCCTGTCTGTTCACAGTCCTACTCAGAGTAGAGTCCTGTCTGTTCACAGTTCTGTCTCATCAAACAGTCCTACTCAGAGTAGAGTCCTGTCTGTTCACAGTCCTACTCAGAGTAGAGTCCTGTCTGTTTACAGTCCTACTCAGAGTAGAGTCATGTCTGTTTACAGTCCTACTCAGAGTAGAGTCCTGTCTGTTCACAGTTCTGTCTCATCAAACAGTCCTACTCAGAGTAGAGTCCTGTCTGTTCACAGTCCTACTCAGAGTAGAGTCCTGTCTGTTCACAGTCCTACTCAGAGTAGAGTCCTGTCTGTTCACAGTCCTACTCAGAGTAGAGTCCTGTCTGTTCACAGTCCTACTCAGAGTAGAGTCATGTCTGTTCACAGTCCTACTCAGTGTAGAGTCCTGTCTGTTCACAGTCCTACTCAGTGTAGAGTCCTGTCTGTTCACAGTCCTACTCAGTGTAGAGTCATGTCTGTTCACAGTTCTGTCTCATCAAACAGTCCTACTCAGAGTAGAGTCCTGTCTGTTCACAGTCCTACTCAGAGTAGAGTCCTGTCTGTTTACAGTCCTACTCAGAGTAGAGTCCTGTCTGTTTACAGTCCTACTCAGAGTAGAGTCCTGTCTGTTTACAGTCCTACTCAGAGTAGAGTCCTGTCTGTTCACAGTCCTACTCAGAGTAGAGTCCTGTCTGTTCACAGTCCTACTCAGAGTAGAGTCCTGTCTGTTTACAGTCCTACTCAGAGTAGAGTCCTGTCTGTTTACAGTCCTACTCAGAGTAGAGTCCTGTCTGTTCACAGTCCTACTCAGAGTAGAGTCCTGTCTGTTCACAGTCCTACTCAGAGTAGAGTCCTGTCTGTTCACAGTCCTACTCAGTGTAGAGTCCTGTCTGTTCACAGTCCTACTCAGTGTAGAGTCCTGTCTGTTCACAGTCCTACTCAGAGTAGAGTCATGTCTGTTTACAGTTCTGTCTCATCAAACAGTCCTACTCAGAGTAGAGTCCTGTCTGTTCACAGTCCTACTCAGAGTAGAGTACTGTCTGTTTACAGTCCTACTCAGAGTAGAGTCCTGTCTGTTCACAGTCCTACTCAGAGTAGAGTCCTGTCTGTTCACAGTCCTACTCAGTGTAGAGTCCTGTCTGTTCACAGTCCTACTCAGAGTAGAGTCATGTCTGTTCACAGTTCTGTCTCATCAAACAGTCCTACTCAGAGTAGAGTCCTGTCTGTTCACAGTCCTACTCAGAGTAGAGTCCTGTCTGTTTACAGTCCTACTCAGAGTAGAGTCATGTCTGTTCACAGTTCTGTCTCATCAAACAGTCCTACTCAGAGTAGAGTCCTGTCTGTTCACAGTCCTACTCAGAGTAGAGTCCTGTCTGTTTACAGTCCTACTCAGAGTAGAGTCCTGTCTGTTTACAGTCCTACTCAGAGTAGAGTCCTGTCTGTTCACAGTCCTACTCAGAGTAGAGTCCTGTCTGTTCACAGTCCTACTCAGAGTAGAGTCCTGTCTGTTTACAGTCCTACTCAGAGTAGAGTCCTGTCTGTTTACAGTCCTACTCAGAGTAGAGTCCTGTCTGTTCACAGTCCTACTCAGAGTAGAGTCCTGTCTGTTCACAGTCCTACTCAGAGTAGAGTCCTGTCTGTTCACAGTCCTACTCAGTGTAGAGTCCTGTCTGTTCACAGTCCTACTCAGTGTAGAGTCCTGTCTGTTCACAGTCCTACTCAGAGTAGAGTCATGTCTGTTTACAGTTCTGTCTCATCAAACAGTCCTACTCAGAGTAGAGTCCTGTCTGTTCACAGTCCTACTCAGAGTAGAGTCCTGTCTGTTTACAGTCCTACTCAGAGTAGAGTCCTGTCTGTTCACAGTCCTACTCAGAGTAGAGTCCTGTCTGTTCACAGTCCTACTCAGTGTAGAGTCCTGTCTGTTCACAGTCCTACTCAGAGTAGAGTCATGTCTGTTCACAGTTCTGTCTCATCAAACAGTCCTACTCAGAGTAGAGTCCTGTCTGTTCACAGTCCTACTCAGAGTAGAGTCCTGTCTGTTTACAGTCCTACTCAGAGTAGAGTCCTGTCTGTTTACAGTCCTACTCAGAGTAGAGTCCTGTCTGTTTACAGTCCTACTCAGAGTAGAGTCCTGTCTGTTTACAGTCCTACTCAGAGTAGAGTCCTGTCTGTTTACAGTCCTACTCAGAGTAGAGTCCTGTCTGTTCACAGTCCTACTCAGAGTAGAGTCCTGTCTGTTCACAGTCCTACTCAGAGTAGAGTCCTGTCTGTTCACAGTTCTGTCTCATCAAACAGTCCTACTCAGAGTAGAGTCCTGTCTGTTTACAGTCCTACTCAGAGTAGAGTCCTGTCTGTTTACAGTCCTACTCAGAGTAGAGTCCTGTCTGTTTACAGTCCTACTCAGAGTAGAGTCCTGTCTGTTTACAGTCCTACTCAGAGTAGAGTCCTGTCTGTTTACAGTCCTACTCAGAGTAGAGTCCTGTCTGTTTACAGTCCTACTCAGAGTAGAGTCCTGTCTGTTCACAGTCCTACTCAGAGTAGAGTCCTGTCTGTTCACAGTCCTACTCAGAGTAGAGTCCTGTCTGTTTACAGTCCTACTCAGAGTAGTCCTGTCTGTTCACAGTCCTACTCAGAGTAGAGTCCTGTCTGTTCACAGTCCTACTCAGAGTAGAGTCCTGTCTGTTTACAGTCCTGTCTCATCAAACGGTCAACAACCCCTAACAACCCCTAGCCCCACCCCCTAACCCTAACCCCTAACCCAGTGTCATTCATCTCTCCACGGTTAACCCCAAACCCTAACCCCAACCCCTAACCCAGTGTCATTCATCTCTCCACATGTTAACCCCAAACTCTAACCCCTAACCCTAACCCTAACCCAGTGTCATTCATCTCTCCACGTTAACCCCAAACCCTAACCCCTAACCCTAACATTAACCCTAACCCAGAGTCATTCATCTCTCCACATGTTAACCCCTAACCCCAACCCTTAACCCTAACCCTAACCCCTAACCCAGTGTCATTCATCTCTCCACATGTTAACCCCTAACCCCTAACCCTAACCCTTAACCCTAACCCTAACCCCTAACCCCTAACCCAGTGTCATTCATCTCTCCACATGTTAACCCCTAACCCTAACCCCTAACCCTAACCCTAACCCCAACCCCTAACCCCTAACCCAGTGTCATTCATCTCTCCACATGTTAACCCCAAACCCTAATCCCTAACCCCTAACCCTAACCCCTAACCCAGTGTCAGTCATCTCTCCACATGTTAACCCCAAACCCTAACCCCTAACCCCAACCCCTAACCCCAACCCCAACCCCTAACCCAGTGTCATTCATCTCTCCACATGTTAACCCCAAACCCTAACCCCTAACCCCTAACCCAGTGTCATACATCTCTCCACATGTTAACCCCTAACCCTAATCCCTAACCCCTAACCCTAACCCTAACCCCTAACCCAGTGTCATTCATCTCTCCACATGTTAACCCCTAACCCCTAACCCTAACCCCAACCCCTAACCCCTAACCTAACCCCTAACCCAGTGTCATTCATCTCTCCACATGTCAACCCCTAACCCCTAACCCTAACCCCTAACCCCAACCCCTAACCCAGTGTCATTCATCTCTCCACATGTCAACCCCTAACCCTAACCCCTAACCCTAACCCCTAACCCTAACCCCAACCCCTAACCCAGTGTCATACATCTCTCCACATGTTAACCCCTAACCCCAACCCCTAACCCCAACCCAGTGTCATTCATCTCTCCACATTAACCCCAAACCCTAATCCCTAACCCCTAACCCAGTGTCATACATCTCTCCACATGTTAACCCCTAACCCTAACCCCAACCCCTAACCCTAACCCAGTGTCATTCATCTCTCCACATGTTAACCCCTAACCCCTAACCCTAACCCCTAACCCAGTGTCATTCATCTCTCCACATGTTAACCCCTAACCCCTAACCCTAACCCAGTGTCATTCATCTCTCCACATGTTAACCCCTAACCCCTAACCCTAACCCAGTGTCATACATCTCTCCACATGTTAACCCCTAACCCTAACCCCTAACCCTAACCCAGTGTCATTCATCTCTCCACATGTTAACCCCTAACCCCTAACCCTAACCCCTAACCCAGTGTCATTCATCTCTCCACATGTTAACCCCTAACCCCTAACCCTAACCCAGTGTCATTCATCTCTCCACATGTTAACCCCTAACCCCTAACCCTTAACCCCAACCCCTAACCCTAATCCCTAACCCTAACCCCTAACCCTAACCCAGTGTCATTCATCTCTCCACATGTTAACCCCTAACCCCTAACCCTTAACCCCAACCCCTAACCCCTAACCCCAACCCCTAACCCCTAACCCCAACCCCTAACCCCTAACCAAGTGTCATTCATCTCTCCACATGTTAACCCCTAACCCTAACCCTTAACCCTTAACCCCAACCCCTAACCCTAATCCCTAACCCAGTGTCATTCATCTCTCCACATGTTAACCCCTAACCCTAACCCTTAACCCCAACCCCTAACCCTAATCCCTAACCCTAACCCAGTGTCATTCATCTCTCCACATAACCCCACGTATACATGTGTGTGTCGTACCGTCCCTTAAAGAAAGCTACATAGAAGATGGGGGCGTAGGCGTTCATGAACTTCAGTAGGAAAGCCTTCAGAATCAGATGCTGCTCAAAGTTACTCTCTGTCCTTGGAATCTCTGGGAGAGGAGAGAGGGGGAATGGAGAGAAGAGGGATGAATAGAGGTGAAGAGAGAGGGATGTGAGAGGGGAGAGAAGAGAGGAGAGAGATGTCTTATTCAGGAGACCGTATGAAAAAGTATTTGAGAAATCTGACGTAGCACACAGGACACAAACATGTAATAATCTGAATGTAGAGGTGTGTTACCCAGCTACAACACTTAATAATCTGAATGTAGAGGTGTGTTACCCAGCTACAACACTTAATAATCTGAATGTAGAGGTGTGTTACCCAGCTACAACACTTAATAATCTGAATGTAGAGGTGTGTTACCCAGCTACAACACTTAATAATCTGAATGTAGAGGTGTGTTACCCAGCTACAACACTTAATAATCTGAATGTAGAGGTGTGTTACCCAGCTACAACACTTAATAATCTGAATGTAGAGGTGTGTTACCCAGCTACAACACTTAATAATCTGAATGTAGAGGTGTGTTACCCAGCTACAACACTTAATAATCTGAATGTAGAGGTGTGTTACCCAGCTACAAATAATCTGAATGTAGAGGTGTGTTACCCAGCTACTTAATAATCTGAATGTAGAGGTGTGTTACCCAGCTACAACACTTAATAATCTGAATGTAGAGGTGTGTTACCCAGCTACAACACTTAATAATCTGAATGTAGAGAGCTACAACACTTAATAATCTGAATGTGAGGTTGTTACCCAGCTACAACACTTAATAATCTGAATGTAGAGGTGTGTTACCCAGCTACAACACTTAATAATCTGAATGTAGAGGTGTGTTACCCAGCTACAACACTTAATAATCTGAATGTAGAGGTGTGTTACCCAGCTACAACACTTAATAATCTGAATGTAGAGGTGTGTTACCCAGCTACAACACTTAATAATCTGAATGTAGAGGTGTGTTACCCAGCTACAACACTTAATAATCTGAATGTAGAGGTGTGTTACCCAGCTACAACACTTAATAATCTGAATGTAGAGGTGTGTTACCCAGCTACAACACTTAATAATCTGAATGTAGAGGTGTGTTACCCAGCTACAACACTTAATAATCTGAATGTAGAGGTGTGTTACCAACAGCTACAATCAATGTAGAGGTGTGTTACGTAATAATCTGAATGTAGAGGTGTGTTACCCAGCTACAACACTTAATAATCTGAATGTAGAGGTGTGTTACCCAGCTACAACACTTAATAATCTGAATGTAGAGGTGTGTTACCCAGCTACAACACTTAATAATCTGAATGTAGAGTAGTGTGTTACCCAGCTACAACACTTAATAATCTGAATGTAGAGGTGTGTTACCCAGCTACAACACTTAATAATCTGAATGTAGAGGTGTGTTACCCAGCTACAACACTTAATAATCTGAATGTAGAGGTGTGTTACCCAGCTACAACACTTAATAATCTGAATGTAGAGGTGTGTTACCCAGCTACAACACTTAATAATCTGAATGTAGAGGTGTGTTACCCAGCTACAACACTTAATAATCTGAATGTAGAGGTGTGTTACCCAGCTACAACACTTAATAATCTGAATGTAGAGGTGTGTTACCCAGCTACAACACTTAATAATCTGAATGTAGAGGTGTGTTACCCAGCTCAGTGAGCCAGACGGCCACAGCTCCGTAGATCTCATCCAGTATCAGAATGACCACCAGGTTGATGATGACAGCGGTTGCCGTGACGGTGACACGCACGTTAGACTTGGTCTCCGGGTCAGGTGACATCGCCATTAGAGCGGAAACGACGATACGATACACGATCACACCGAAAACCGCAGAGAACGTCAGCCCAAACTAGGACAGAGAGACATTACTGTGTTAGTACAAACTAGGACAGAGAGACATTACTGTATTAGTCCCTCAGCCCAAACTAGGACAGAGAGACATTACTGTATTAGTCCCTCAGCCCAAACTAGGACAGAGAGACATTACTGTATTAGTCCCTCAGCCCAAACTAGGACAGAGAGACATTACTGTCCCTCAGCCCAAAAACTAGGACAGAGAGACATTACTGTATTAGTCCCTCAGCCCAAACTAGGACAGAGAGACATTACTGTATTAGTCCCTCAGCCCAAACTAGGACAGAGAGACATTACTGTGTTAGTCCCTCAGCCCAAACTAGGACAGAGAGACATTACTGTGTTAGTCCAAACTAGGACAGAGAGACATTACTGTGTTAGTCCAAACTAGGACAGAGAGACATTACTGTGTTAGTACAAACTAGGACAGAGAGACATTACTGTATTAGTCCCTCAGCCCAAACTAGGACAGAGAGACATTACTGTGTTAGTCCAAACTAGGACAGAGAGACATTACTGTATTAGTCCAAACTAGGACAGAGAGACATTACTGTGTTAGTACAAACTAGGACAGAGAGACATTACTGTATTAGTCCCTCAACGCAAACTAAGACAGAGAGACATTACTGTATTAGTCCCTCAGCCCAAACTAGGACAGAGAGACATTACTGTATTAGTCCCTCAGCTCAAACTAGGACAGAGATACATTACTGTGTTAGTCCAAACTAGGACAGAGAGACATTACTATATTAGTCCCTCAGCCCAAACTAGGACAGAGAGACCTTACTGTATTAGTCCCTCAGCCCAAACTAGGACAGAGAGACATTACTGTATTAGTCACTCAGCCCAAACTAGGACAGAGAGACATTACTGTATTAGTCCCTCAGCCCAAACTAGGACAGATAGACATTACTGTATTAGTCCAAACTAGGACAGAGAGACATTACTGTGTTAGTCCAAACTAGGACAGAGAGACATTACTGTGTTAGTACAAACTAGGACAGAGAGACATTACTGTATTAGTCCCTCAGCCCAAACTAGGACAGAGAGACATTACTGTATTAGTCCCTCAGCCCAAACTAGGACAGAGAGACATTACTGTATTAGTCCCTCAGCCCAAACTAGGACAGAGAGACATTACTGTGTTAGTACAAACTAGGACAGAGAGACATTACTGTATTAGTCCCTCAGCCCAAACTAGGACAGAGAGACATTACTGTATTAGTCCCTCAGCCCAAACTAGGACAGAGAGACATTACTGTATTAGTCCCTCAGCCCAAACTAGGACAGAGAGACATTACTGTATTAGTCCCTCAGCCCAAACTAGGACAGAGAGACATTACTGTGTTAGTCCAAACTAGGACAGAGAGACATTACTGTGTTAGTCCCTAAGCCCAAACTAGGACAGAGACATTACTGTATTAGTCCCTCAGCCCAAACTAGGACAGAGAGACATTACTGTATTAGTCCCTCAGCCCAAACTAGGACAGAGAGACATTACTGTGTTAGTCCAAACTAGGACAGAGAGACATTACTGTGTTAGTCCAAACTAGGACAGAGAGACATTACTGTGTTAGTACAAACTAGGACAGAGAGACATTACTGTATTAGTCCCTCAGCCCAAACTAGGACAGAGAGACATTACTGTATTAGTCCCTCAGCCCAAACTAGGACAGAGAGACATTACTGTATTAGTCCCTCAGCCCAAACTAGGACAGAGAGACATTACTGTGTTAGTCCTAGGACAGAGAGACATTACTGTGTTAGTCAAACTAGGACAGAGAGACATTACTGTGTTAGTCCAAACTAGGACAGAGAGACATTACTGTGTTAGTCCAAACTAGGACAGAGAGACATTACTGTATTAGTCCCTCAGTCCAAACTAGGACAGAGAGACATTACTGTATTAGTCCCTCAGCCCAAACTAGGACAGAGACATTACTGTATTAGTCCCTCAGCCCAAACTAGGACAGAGAGACATTACTGTATTAGTCCCTCAGCCCAAACTAGGACAGAGAGACATTACTGTATTAGTCCCTCAGCCCAAACTAGGACAGAGACATTACTGTATTAGTCCCTCAGCCCAAACTAGGACAGAGAGACATTACTGTATTAGTCCCTCAGCCCAAACTAGGACAGAGAGACATTACTGTATTAGTCCCTCAGCCCAAACTAGGACAGATAGATATTACTGTATTAGTCCCTCAGCCCAAACTAGGACAGAGAGACATTACTGTATTAGTCCCTCAGCCCAAACTAGGACAGAGAGACATTACTGTATTAGTCCCTCAGCCCAAACTAGGACAGAGAGACATTACTGTATTAGTCCCTCAGCCCAAACTAGGACAGAGAGACATTACTGTGTTAGTCCTCAGCCCAAACTAGGACAGAGAGACATTACTGTATTAGTCCTCAGCCCAAACTAGGACAGAGAGACATTACTGTGTTAGTCCCTCAGCCCAAACTAGGACAGAGAGACATTACTGTATTAGTCCCTCAGCCCAAACTAGGACAGAGAGACATTACTGTATTAGTCCCTCAGCCCAAACTAGGACAGAGAGACATTACTGTGTTAGTCCAAACTAGGACAGAGAGACATTACTGTATTAGTCCCTCAAAACTAGGACAGAGAGACATTACTGTATTAGTCCCTCAGCCCAAACTAGGACAGAGAGACATTACTGTATTAGTCCCTCAGCCCAAACTAGGACAGAGAGACATTACTGTATTAGTCCCTCAGCCCAAACTAGGACAGAGAGACATTACTGTATTAGTCCAAACTCAGCCCAAACTAGGACAGAGAGACATTACTGTATTAGTCCCTCAGCCCAAACTAGGACAGAGAGACATTACTGTATTAGTCCCTCAGCCCAAACTAGGACAGAGAGACATTACTGTATTAGTCCCTCAGCCCAAACTAGGACAGAGAGACATTACTGTGTTATTAGGACTGTATTAGTCCCTCAGCCCAAACTAGGACAGAGAGACATTACTGTATTAGTCCCTCAGCCCAAACTAGGACAGAGAGACATTACTGTATTAGTCCCTCAGCCCAAACTAGGACAGAGAGACATTACTGTATTAGTCCCTCAGCCCAAACTAGGACAGAGAGACATTACTGTGTTAGTCCAAACTAGGACAGAGAGACATTACTGTGTTAGTCCCTAAGCCCAAACTAGGACAGAGACATTACTGTATTAGTCCCTCAGCCCAAACTAGGACAGAGAGACATTACTGTATTAGTCCCTCAGCCCAAACTAGGACAGAGAGACATTACTGTATTAGTCCCTCAGCCCAAACTAGGACAGAGAGACATTACTGTATTAGTCCCTCAGCCCAAACTAGGACAGAGAGACATTACTGTGTTAGTCCAAACTAGGACAGAGAGACATTACTGTGTTAGTCCAAACTAGGACAGAGAGACATTACTGTGTTAGTACAAACTAGGACAGAGAGACATTACTGTATTAGTCCCTCAGCCCAAACTAGGACAGAGAGACATTACTGTGTTAGTCCAAACTAGGACAGAGAGACATTACTGTATTAGTCCAAACTAGGACAGAGAGACATTACTGTGTTAGTACAAACTAGGACAGAGAGACATTACTGTATTAGTCCCTCAGCCCAAACTAGGACAGAGAGACATTACTGTATTAGTCCCTCAGCTCAAACTAGGACAGAGAGACATTACTGTGTTAGTCCAAACTAGGACAGAGAGACATTACTGTATTAGTCCCTCAGCCCAAACTAGGACAGAGAGACCTTACTGTATTAGTCCCTCAGCCCAAACTAGGACAGAGAGACATTACTGTATTAGTCACTCAGCCCAAACTAGGACAGAGACATTACTGTATTAGTCCCTCAGCCCAAACTAGGACAGAGAGACATTACTGTATTAGTCCAAACTAGGACAGAGAGACATTACTGTGTTAGTCCAAACTAGGACAGAGAGACATTACTGTATTAGTCCCTCAGCCCAAACTAGGACAGAGAGACATTACTGTATTAGTCCCTCAGCCCAAACTAGGACAGAGAGACATTACTGTATTAGTCCCTCAGCCCAAACTAGGACAGAGAGACATTACTGTGTTAGTCCAAACTAGGACAGAGAGACATTACTGTGTTAGTCCAAACTAGGACAGAGAGACATTACTGTGTTAGTCCAAACTAGGACAGAGAGACATTACTGTGTTAGTCCAAACTAGGACAGAGAGACATTACTGTATTAGTCCCTCAGCCCAAACTAGGACAGAGAGACATTACTGTATTAGTCCCTCAGCCCAAACTAGGACAGAGAGACATTACTGTATTAGTCCCTCAGCCCAAACTAGGACAGAGAGACATTACTGTATTAGTCCCTCAGCCCAAACTAGGACAGAGACATTACTGTATTAGTCCCTCAGCCCAAACTAGGACAGAGAGACATTACTGTATTAGTCCCTCAGCCCAAACTAGGACAGAGAGACATTACTGTATTAGTCCCTCAGCCCAAACTAGGACAGAGAGACATTACTGTGTTAGTCCAAACTAGGACAGAGAGACATTACTGTGTTAGTCCAAACTAGGACAGAGAGACATTACTGTGTTAGTCCAAACTAGGACAGAGAGACATTACTGTGTTAGTCCAAACTAGGACAGAGAGACATTACTGTGTTAGTCCAAACTAGGACAGAGAGACATTACTGTGTTAGTCCAAACTAGGACAGAGAGACATTACTGTATTAGTCCCTCAGCCCAAACTAGGACAGAGAGACATTACTGTGTTAGCCCAAACTAGGACAGAGAGACATTACTGTATTAGTCCCTCAGCCCAAACTAGGACAGAGACATTACTGTATTAGTCCCTCAGCCCAAACTAGGACAGAGAGACATTACTGTATTAGTCCCTCAGCCCAAACTAGGACAGAGAGACATTACTGTATTAGTCCCTCAGCCCAAACTAGGACAGAGAGACATTACTGTATTAGTCCCTCAGCCCAAACTAGGACAGAGAGACATTACTGTATTAGTCCCTCAGCCCAAACTAGGACAGAGAGACATTACTGTATTAGTCCCTCAGCCCAAACTAGGACAGATAGATATTACTGTATTAGTCCCTCAGCCCAAACTAGGACAGAGAGACATTACTGTATTAGTCCCTCAGCCCAAACTAGGACAGAGAGACATTACTGTATTAGTCCCTCAGCCCAAACTAGGACAGAGAGATATTACTGTATTAGTCCCTCAGCCCAAACTAGGACAGAGAGACATTACTGTGTTAGTCCAAACTAGGACAGAGAGACATTACTGTGTTAGTACAAACTAGGACAGAGAGACATTACTGTATTAGTCCCTCAGCCCAAACTAGGACAGAGAGACATTACTGTATTAGTCCCTCAGCAAATCTATCCAACCAAAAACTGCGACGCAGAAAACCTGAGCCTACGTTTCACTATGATGAATCAAATTGGAAAACACTAAACAACACAAAGAGTTATCTTTCCAAAATGGAGATGTATGGGTTAACCACTTCTTCAATCTGATTGGCCCTATAACACAGACCAAACAGAAAAACATCTAAATTATCAAATACAAATCTTAGAATCAACTATTAAAGACGACCAGAACCAAATTACCATACGACAGACCACGTATTCACCCTGCACACCCTAATTGGCAAACACACAAACCAAAACAAAGGCAAAGTCTTCGCATGCTTTGTTGATTTTAAAAAAAGTGTTTGGCTCAATTTGGCATGAGGGTCTGCTAGACAAATTGATGGAAAGCAGTTCGACATTATAAAATCCATGTACACAATCAACAAGTATGCGGTTAAAATTGGCAAAAAAACACATTTCTTTTCAAAGTGCTGTGGGGGGATGCTTAAACTTCACCCTGTTCAACATATATATCAACGAATTGGCGAGGGCACTAGAACAGTCTACAGCACCCGGCCTCACCCTGCTGGAATCTGAAGTCAAATGTCTACTGTTTGGTGATGATCTGGTGCTTCTGTCCACAACCAAGGAGGGTCTACAGCAGCACCTAGATCTTCTGCACAGATTCTGTCAGACCTGGGCCTCTTACAGACCTGGGCCCTGACAGACCTGGGCCCTGACAGACCTGGGCCCTGACAGACCTGGGCCCTGGCAGACCTGGGCCCTGACAGACCTGGGCCCTGACAGTAAATCTCAGTAAGACAAAAAATGGTGTTCCAAAAAAGGTCAATTTGCCAGGACCATAAATACAAATTCCATCTTCACACTGTTGCCCTAGAGCACACAAAAAAACGATACAATATTCGGCCTAAACTTCAGCGCCACAGGTAACTTCAAAGCTGTGAACGATCTGAGAGACAAGGAAAGAAGGGCATTCTATGAAATCAAAAGGAACATAAAATTTGACATACCAATTAGGATTTGGCTAAAAATACTTGAATCAGTCATAGAGCCCATTGCCCTTTATGGTTGTGAGGTCTGGGGTCCGCTCACCAACCAAGAATTCACAAAATGGGACAAACACCAAAAAATATCCTCCGCGTACGACGTAGAACACCAAATAATACCTGCAGAGCAGAATTAAGCAGATACCCACTAAATATCCAAATCCAGAAAAGAGCCATTACAATCTATAACCACCTAAAAAGAAGTGATTCCCAAACCTTCCATAACCAAGCCATCACCTACAGAAAGATGAACCTGGAGAAGAGTCCCCCTAAGCAAGCTGGTCCTGGGGCTCTGTTCACAAACACAAACAGACCCCACAGAGCCATCACCTACAGAAAGATGAACCTGGAGAAGAGTCCCCCTAAGTAAGCTGGTCCTGGGGCTCTGTTCACAAACACAAACAGACCCCACAGAGCCATCACCCACAGAGAGATGAACCTGGAGAAGAGTCCCCCTAAGCAAGCTGGTCCTGGGGCTCTGTTCACAAACACAAACAGACCCCACAGAGCCCCAGGACAGCAACACAATTAGACCCAACCAAATCATGAGAAAACCAAAAGATAATTACTTGACATTTTGGAAAGAATACCTGACCACAGAGTGACCCAAACTTAAGGAAAGCTTTGACTATGTACAGACTCAGTGAGCATTGCCTTGCTATTGAGAAAGGACGCCATAGGCAGACATGGCTCTCAAGAGAAGACAGGCTATGTGCTCACTGCCCACAAAATGAGGTGGAAACTGAGCTGCACTTCCTAACCTCCTGCCCAACGAATGACCATATTAGAGAGACATATTTCTCTCAGATTACACAGGTCCACAAAAAAACGAATCATATCTACTGGGTGAAATACCACAGTGTGACATCACATATCTACTGGGTGAAATACCACAGTGTGACATCACATATCTACTGGGTGAAATACCACAGTGTGACATCACATATCTACTGGGTGAAATACCACAGTGTGACATCACATATCTACTGGGTGAAATACCACAGTGTGACATCACATATCTACTGGGTGAAATACCACAGTGTGACATCACATATCTACTGGGTGAAATACCACAGTGTGACATCACATATCTACTGGGTGAAATACCACAGTGTAACATCACATATCTACTGGGTGAAATACCACAGTGTGACATCACATATCTACTGGGTGAAATACCACAGTGTGACATCACATATCTACTGGGTGAAATACCACAGTGTGACATCACATATCCACTGGGTGAAATACCACAGTGTGACATCACATATCTACTGGGTGAAATACCACAGTGTGACATCACATATCTACTGGGTGAAATACCACAGTGTGACATCACATATCTACTGGGTGAAATACCACAGTGTTACATCCCATATCTACTGGGTGAAATACCACAGTGTGACATCACAGCAGCAATATTTGACCTGTTGCCACAAGAAAAGGGTAACCAGTGAAGAACAAATACCATTGTAAATACAACCCATATTTATGCTCATTTATTTTCCCTTTTGTACTTTAACTATTTGCACATTGTTACAACACTGTATATATACATACATGCTATGACATTTGAAATGTCTTTATTCTTTTGGAACTTCTGTTAGTGTAATGTTTACTGTTCATTTTTATTGTATATTTCACTTTTGGATATCATCAACTTCACCTGCTTTGGCAATGTTAACATATGTTTCCCATGCCAATAAAGCCCCTTGAGAGAGAGAGACACGGAGATAGGAGACAGAGAGAGAGACATGGAGAGAGAAGACAGAGAGACACAAAGAGAGAGGAGACAGAGAGACACAGAGAGGAGACAGAGAGAGGAGACAGAGAGAGAGAGAGACACAGAGAGAGGAGACAGAGAGAGAGAGACACGGAGAGAGGGAGAGAGAGAGAGAGACACGGAGAGAGGGAGAGAGAGAGAGAGACACGGAGAGAGGGAGAGAGAGAGAGACACGGAGGGAGAGAGAGAGAGAGACACGGAGAGAGGAGAGAGAGAGACAGACACGGAGAGAGGGAGAGAGAGAGGGAGACAGAGAGGGAGACAGACAGAGAGAGAGAGAGAGACAGAGAGAGGAGACAGAGAGAGAGACACAGAGAGGGACAGAGAGAGAGACACGGAGAGAGGGAGAGAGAGAGAGAGACAGAGAGAGGGAGAGAGAGAGACAGACACGGAGAGAGGGAGAGAGAGAGAGACACGGAGAGAGGGAGAGAGAGACACGGAGAGAGGGAGAGAGAGAGAGACACGGAGAGAGGAGAGAGAGAGAGACACAGAGAGAGACAGAGAGAGAGACAGAGACAGAGAGAGAGAGACACAGAGAGAGGGACAGAGAGAGGGACAGAGAGAGGAGACAGAGAGAGGAGACAGAGAGAGAGGGACAGAGAGAGAGAGACACGGAGAGAGGAGACAGAGAGAGAGAGAGAGACACGGAGAGGAGACAGAGAGAGAGGGACACAGAAAGAGGGACAGAGAGAGACACAGAGAGAGGAGACAGAGAGAGGAGACAGAGAGAGGAGACAGAGAGAGAGGACAGAGAGAGAGGGACAGAGAGAGAGGACAGAGAGAGAGGGACAGAGAGAGAGAGACACGGAGAGAGGAGACAGAGAGAGAGAGACACGGAGAGAGGGACAGAGAGAGGAAACAGAGAGAGAGGGACAGAGAGAGACACAGAAAGAGGGACAGAGAGAGAGACAACATCAGGCCAAACTAAAAGCACAGTCACCATAAAGAGGATGGAGGAGATGTTGATGAGGTATCCAGGCAGACGGTCCCTCCAGGTCAGCTTCTCCACACCTGTCTGGGTTAGAGGTTAGAGACACATTAAGAGCACAAGCACATGTAGATTGTCATTAGAGACCAATATAGACCAGAAGAGACTAGTAGACCAGTAAAGAACAGAGAGAACAGAGAGACCAGTAGACAACAGAAGAAACCAGTAGACAACAGAAGACAACAGAAGACAACAGAAGAGACCAGTAGACAACAGAAGAAACCAGTAGAGACCAGTAGACCAGTAGAGAATAGAAGAGACCAGTAGAGACCAGTAGAGAACAGAATAGACCAGAAGAGACCAGGAGAGAACAGTAGAGACCAGAAGAGACCAGTAAAGCTCAATATAGACCAGTAGAGGCCAACAGAAGCCAATATAGACCAGTAGAAGTCAACAGAAGCCAAGATAGACCAGAAGACACAAGTAGAGAACAAGGTAGACCAGTAGACACCAGTAAAGGTCAAGAAAGACCACTGAGACAGGACTGCTGTTTGGCCACTAACTAATGTTCCTCTGAGACAGGACTGCTGTTTGGCCACTAACCAATGTTCCTCTGAGACAGGACTGCTGTTTGGCCACTAACCAATGTTCCTCTGAGACAGGACTGCTGTTTGGCCACTAACCAATGTTCCTCTGAGACAGGACTGCTGTTTGTTCCTCTGAGACAGGACTGCTGTTTGGTCCTCTGAGACAGGACTGCTCTATGTTCCTCTGAGACAGGACTGCTCTATGTTACTCTGAGACAGGACTGCTGTTTGGCCACTAACCAATGTTCCTCTGAGACAGGACTGCTGTTTGGCCACTAACCAATGTTCCTCTGAGACAGGACTGCTGTTTGTTCCTCTGAGACAGGACTGCTGTATGTTCCTCTGAGACAGGACTGCTGTTTGGTCCTCTGAGACAGGACTGCTCTATGTTCCTCTGAGACAGGACTGCTCTATGTTCCTCTGAGACAGGACTGCTGTTTGGTCCTCTGAGACAGGACTGCTGTATGTTCCTCTGAGACAGGACTGCTGTTTGTTGCCCTGAGACAGGACTGCTGTTTGGTCCTCTGAGACAGGACTGCTGTTTGTTCCTTTGAGACAGGACTGCTGTTTGTTCCTCTGAGACAGGACTGCTGTTTGGCCACTAACTAATGTTCCTCTGAGACAGGACTGCTGTTTGACCACTAACTAATGTTCCTCTGAGACAGGACTGCTGTTTGTTCCTCTGAGACAGGACTGCTGTTTGTTCCTCTGAGACAGGACTGCTGTTTGTTCCTCTGAGACAGGACTGCTGTTTGGTCCTCTGAGACAGGACTGCTCTATGTTCCTCTGAGACAGGACTGCTCTATGTTCCTCTGAGACAGGACTGCTCTATGTTCCTCTGAGACAGGACTGCTGTATGTTCCTCTGAGACAGGACTGCTGTTTGGTCCTCTGAGACAGGACTGCTGTATGTTCCTCTGAGACAGGACTGCTCTATGTTCCTCTGAGACAGGACTGCTGTATGTTCCTCTGAGACAGGACTGCTGTTTGGTCCTCTGAGACAGGACTGCTGTTTGGTCCTCTGAGACAGGACTGCTGTATGTTCCTCTGAGACAGGACTGCTGTTTGTCCTCTGAGACAGGACCAATGTTCCTCTGAGACAGGACTGCTGTATGTTCCTCAGACAGGACTGCTGTTTGACCACTAACCAATGTTCCTCTGAGACAGGATTGCTGTTTGGTCCTCTGAGACAGGACTGCTGATTGGTCCTCTGAGACAGGACTGCTGTTTGGTCCTCTGAGACAGGACTGCTGATTGGTCCTCTGAGACAGGACTGCTGTATGTTCCTCTGAGACAGGACTGCTGTTTGTTCCTCTGAGACAGGACTGCTGTATGTTCCTCTGAGACAGGACGGCTGTTTGGCTACTAACCAATGTTCCTCTGAGACAGGACTGCTGTATGTTCCTCTGAGACAGGACTGCTCTATGTTCCTCTGAGACAGGACTGCTCTATGTTCCTCTGAGACAGGACTGCTCTATGTTCCTCTGAGACAGGACGGCTGTTTGGCTACTAACCAATGTTCCTCTGAGACAGGACTGCTGTATGTTCCTCTGAGACAGGACTGCTGTTTGGTCCTCTGAGACAGGACTGCTGTTTGGTCCTCTGAGACAGGACTGCTGTTTGGTCCTCTGAGACAGGACTGCTGTTTGGTCCTCTGAGACAGGACTGCTGTTTGGTCCTCTGAGACAGGACTGCTGTTTGGTCCTCTGAGACAGGACTGCTGTTTGGTCCTCTGAGACAGGACTGCTGTTTGGTCCTCTGAGACAGGACTGCTCTATGTTCCTCTGAGACAGGACTGCTGTATGTTCCTCTGAGACAGGACTGCTGTATGTTCCTCTGAGACAGGACTGCTGTTTGGTCCTCTGAGACAGGACTCCTGTTTGGTCCTCTGAGACAGGACTCCTGTTTGGTCCTCTGAGACAGGACTGCTGTTTGGTCCTCTGAGACAGGACTCCTGTTTGGTCCTCTGAGACAGGACTCCTGTTTGGTCCTCTGAGACAGGACTGCTGTTTGGTCCTCTGAGACAGGACTGATGTTTGGTCCTCTGAGACAGGACTGCTGTATGTTCCTCTGAGACAGGACTGCTGATATGTTCCTCTGAGACAGGACTGCTGATTGGTCCTCTGAGACAGGACTGCTGTATGTTCCTCTGAGACAGGACTGCTGATTGGTCCTCTGAGACAGGACTGCTGATTGGTCCTCTGAGACAGGACTGCTGATTGGTCCTCTGAGACAGGACTGCTGATTGGTCCTCTGAGACAGGACTGCTGTATGTTCCTCTGAGACAGGACTGCTGATTGGTCCTCTGAGACAGGACTGCTGTATGTTCCTCTGAGACAGTACTGCTGTTTGACCTCTAACCCTAACCATTGATAGTGACCACTACATTGTTGGGTTTGGAGCTGGTAGAAACCATTTCCCAGTACTTGTGACATTACAAGTTGAAACACACACAGACAGTGACTGTAGATGTCCCAGTGATGCAGTACGTTGTCAGATCATAAGGTGGACAACAGCACCACCTAGCACCCACACAGCACCAAGCACCCACACACACCCACACAGCACCAAGCACCCACCCACACACATCCACCACCTATCACCCACACAGCACCAAGCACCCACACACACCCACACAGCACCAAGCACCCACACACACCCACCCACCACCTAGCACCCACCCACACACATCCACCACCTAGCACCCACCCACATCCACCCACCCAAACACCACCTAGCACCCACCCACCCACCCAAACACCACCTAGCACCCACCCACCCACCACCTAGCACCCACCCACCCACCCAAACACCTAGCACCCACCCACCCAAACACCACCTAGCACCCACCCACCCAAACACAACCTAGCACCCACCCACCCACACCCACACAGCACCAAGCACCCACACACACCCACCCACCACCTATCACCCACCCACATCCCACCCACTACCCCCCACCCAAACACCACCTAGCACCCACCCACATCTACCACCCACCCACATCTACCACCCACCCACATCACCCACCCACCCAAACACCACCTAGCACCCACCCACCCAAACACCACCTAGCACCCACCCACCCAAACACCACCTAGCACCCACCCACCCACCCAAACACCACCTAGCACCCACCCACCCACCCAAACACCACCTAGCACCCACCCACCCACCCAAACACCACCTAGCACCCACCCACCCAAACACCACCTAGCACCCACCCACCCACCCAAACACCACCTAGCACCCACCCACCCAAACACCACCTAGCACCCACCCACCCACCCACCCAAACACCACCTAGCACCCACCCACACACATCCACACACACAGCACTGACATACATACTCTAACCCTCTCCTCCCCACCTCTCGTCTGTTCTCTTCCCCTCCCCTCAGCTCTAGTCTCCTCTCGTCTCTTCCCCACCTCTCGTCTGTCCCCCCACCTCTCTCTCCCCTCCCCCAGCTCTAGTCTCCTCCCCACCTCGTCTCCTCCCCCCACCTCTCGTCTCCTCCCCCCACCTCTCGTCTCCTCCCCCACCTCTCGTCTCCTCCCCCCACCTCTCGTCTCCTCCCCCACCTCTCGTCTCCTCCCCCCTCTCCCCCCACCTCTCCCCCCACCTCTCGTCTCCTCCCCCACCTCTCGTCTAGTAAAAGTGATGGCAGTAACACAGGAGATTAGTTTCCATACAACCTAATGTAGCAGGCCTTTCATTCTGGTCCTGTCTGGATGGTTCTCTTCTGCAACGTTCGACCAATCCAGTAATTGTGGAGGAGGAGTTAAGCTGGAGTGTCTGCTTGTTAACGTCCAAAAGAGGAAGTTGCTTCACAGGCTCTCTTTCCATTTCCCCTGTAAACGGGATGCATCCGGGTTTCAGCACCCTTGCTGAGGGTGGTAACCATGTGGTCTTGCACTGTGAATGAACCCAAAGAGACCCACTATAAGGTCAGGACTCTCTCCTGACACCACCACATCCCTGTCAGAGTGCATCACACACACTCCTCCTCCCTGCAGGCCGCTAAGCCCTTTGGGAAATTACTGTCATGGGATTTCCTCTGGGCCATATGTCACCTCACACACACACACACACACACACACACACACCCTTTCTATCTAGAGCAGGAATTAACAGAGTACAGAGATGTACCACAAGGCACCTAGTGACAATGTTCTGCCATCTAGTCAGAGCAACGTCAGACGGAAGGGAAGAGGAAGTCAGACAGGGTTAAGGTCAGGTCGGGAGGCTGGGTGAAGGTCGGGAGGCTGGGTGAAGGTCGGGAGGCTGGGTGAAGGTCGGGAGGCTGGGTGAAGATCGGGAGGCTGGGTGAAGGTCAAGTAGGAAAGGCTAGGTGAAGGTCGGGTAGCTTAATGAAGGTCAGGAGGCTGGGTGAAGGTCAAGTAGGAAAGGCTAGGTGAAGGTCGGGTGGCTTAATGAAGATCAGGAGGCTGGGTGAAGGTCGGGTGGATGGGTGAAGATCGGGTCGGGAGGCTGGGTGAAGGTCGGGAGGCTGAGTGAAGGTCGGGTGGCTGGGCGAAGGTCGGACGGCTGGGCGAAGGTCAGGTCGGGAGGCTAGGTGAAGGTCGGGTGGCTGAGTGAAGGTCGGGAGGCTGGGTGAAGGTCGGGTGGCTGTGTGAAGGTCGGGTGGCTGGGTTAAGTTCAGGAGGCTGGTTTAAGGTCGGGAGGCTGGGCTATGGTCCGGAGGCTCGGCTATGGTCGGGAGGCTGGGTGAAGGTCGGGAGGCTGGGTGAAGGTCGGGAGGCTGGGTGAAGGTCAGGAGGCTGGGTGAAGAACAGGAGGCTGGGTGAAGGTCAGGAGGCTGGGTGAAGGTCAGGAAGCTGGGTGAAGGTCGGGAGGCTGGGTGAAGGTCAGGAGGCTGGGTTAAGCTGGGATATAATCTGCTGTGTTCAACCAGGCCACAGTACTGCTAATTTCCTTTCTAGTCAGTTAGCCAGGTTTCTGTTTCCGTCTCTATTCGATTATACTGGGGATATACTGATTATACGGTGACTGAGTTTATCAGGAAGTGTATAGGCAATGCTGTACCCACTGTGACTATTAAAACCTACCCTAACCAGAATCCGTGGATAGATGGCAGCATTCGCGCAAAACTGAACCATTGCATTTAACCATGGCAAGGTGACTGGGAACAATGGCAGAATATGAACAGTGTAGTTATTCCTTCCGCAAGTCAATCAAACAAGTAAAACATCAGCATAGAGACAAAGTGGAGTCACAATTCAACAGCTCAGACACCAGACGTATGTGGCAGAGTCTACAGACAATCACGGACTACAAATGGAAAACCAGCCACGTCGTGGACACAAACATCCTGCTTCCGGACTAGCTGAACACCTTCTCCGCTCACTTTGAGGATCACACAGTGCCACCGACGCGGCCCACTACCAAGGACAGGAGCTCTCCTTCACTACCAAGGACAGGAGCTCTCCTTCACTACCAAGGACAGGAGCTCTCCTTCACTACCAAGGACAGGAGCTCTCCTTCACTACCAAGGACAGGGCTCTCCTTCACTACCAAGGACAGTGGGCTCTCCTTCACTACCAAGGACAGGAGCTCTCCTTCACTACCAAGGACAGGAGCTCTCCTTCACTACCAAGGACAGTGGGGTCTCCTTCACTACCAAGGACAGGAGCTCTCCTTCACTACCAAGGACAGGAGCTCTCCTTCACTACCAAGGACAGTGGGCTCTCCTTCACTACCAAGGACAGTGGGCTCTCCTTCACTACCAAGGACAGTGGGCTCTCCTTCACTACCAAGGACAGTGGGCTCTCCTTCACTACCAAGGACAGTGGGCTCTCCTTCACTACCAAGGACAGTGGGCTCTCCTTCACTACCAAGGACAGTGTGCTCTCCTTCACTACCAAGGACAGTGGGCTCTCCTTCACTACCAAGGACAGCTCTCCTTCACTACCAAGGACGGGAGCTCTCCTTCACTACCAAGGACGGGAGCTCTCCTTCACTACCAAGGACGGGAGCTCTCCTTCACTACCAAGGACGGGAGCTCTCCTTCACTACCAAGGACAGGAGCTCTCCTTCACTACCAAGGACAGTGGGCTCTCCTTCACTACCAAGGACAGGGCTCCTTCACTACCAAGGACAGGAGCTCTCCTTCACTACCAAGGACAGTGGGCTCTCCTTCACTACCAAGGACAGTGGGCTCTCCTTCACTACCAAGGACAGTGGGCTCTCCTTCACTACCAAGGACAGTGGGCTCTCCTTCACTACCAAGGACAGTGGGCTCTCCTTCACAGTGGGCTCTCCTTCACTACCAAGGACAGTGGGCTCTCCTTCACTACCAAGGACAGTGGGCTCTCCTTCACTACCAAGGACAGTGGGCTCTCCTTCACTACCAAGGACAGTGGGCTCTCCTTCACTACCAAGGACAGTGGGCTCTCCTTCACTACCAAGGACAGTGGGCTCTCCTTCACTACCAAGGACAGTGGGCTCTCCTTCACTACTCAACTACCAAGGACAGTGGGCTCTCCTTCACTACCAAGGACAGTGGGCTCTCCTTCACTACCAAGGACAGTGGGCTCTCCTTCACTACCAAGGACAGTGGGCTCTCCTTCACTACCAAGGACAGTGGGCTCTCCTTCACTACCAAGGACAGTGGGCTCTCCTTCACTACCAAGGACAGTGGGCTCTCCTTCACTACCAAGGACAGTGGGCTCTCCTTCACTACCAAGGACAGTGGGCTCTCCTTCACTACCAAGGACAGTGGGCTCTCCTTCACTACCAAGGACTCTCTCTTCACTACCAAGGACAGTGGGCTCTCCTTCACTACCAAGGACAGTCACTACCAAGGACAGTGGGCTCTCCTTCACTACCAAGGACAGTGAGCTCTCCTTCACTACCAAGGACAGTGAGCTCTCCTTCACTACCAAGGACAGTGGGCTCTCCTTCACTACCAAGGACAGTGGGCTCTCCTTCACTACCAAGGACAGTGGGCTCTCCTTCACTACCAAGGACAGGAGCTCTCCTTCACTACCAAGGACAGTGGGCTCTCCTTCACTACCAAGGACAGTGTGCTCTCCTTCACTACCAAGGACAGTGTGCTCTCCTTCTCCGTGGCCGACCTGAGTAAGACATTTAAATGTGTTAACCCTCGCAAGGCTAACAGCCCAGACAGTATCCCTAGCTGCGTCCTCAGAGCTTGTGCAGACCAGCTGGCTGGTGTGTTTACGGACATATTAAATCTCTCCCTATCCCAGTCTGCTGTTCCCACATGCTCCAAGGTGACCACCATTGTTCCTGTTCCGAAGAAAGAGAAGGTAACTGAGCTATATGACTACCGCCCCGTAGCACTCACTTCTGTCATCATGAAGTGCTTTGAGAGACTAATCAAGGATCATATCACCTCCACCCTACTTGACACCCTAGACCCACTCCAATTTGCTTACCGCCCCAATAGACCCACCGACAATGCAATCGCCATCGCAACGCACACTGCCCTATCCCATCTGGACAAGAGGAATACCTATGTAAGAATGCTGTTCATTGACAGTAGCTCAGCATTCAACACCATAGTACCTTCCAAGCTCATCATTGCGCCCTGTGAAGCTGGGTCCTGGACTTCCTGACAGGAGGCCCCCAAGAGGTGAAGGTAGGAAACAACACCTCCACTTCGCTGATCCTCAACACAGGGACCCCACAAGGGTGCGTTCTCAGCCCTCTCCTGTACTTCCTGTTCACACATGACTGCGTGGCCAAGCACACCTCCAACTCAATCATCAAGTTTGCAGACGACACAACAGTAGTTAGGCTTGATTACCAACAATGAGACAGCCTACATGGACGCGGTGAGGGCTCTGGGAGTGTGGTGCCAGGAAAATAACCTCTCACTCAACGTCAAATAAACAAAAGGAGATGATTGTGGACTTCAGGAAAGAGCAGAGGGAGCACCCCCTATCCACATCGATGGGACAGTAGTGGAGAAGGTGGAACGTTTTAAGTTCCTTGGAGTACACATCACTGACAAACTGAAATGGTACACCCACACAGACAATCTCAAGAGGCTGAAGAAATTTGTCTTGGCACCTAAAACCCACAAACTTTTACAGATGCACAATTGAGAGCATCCTGTCGGGCTGTATCACCGCCTGGTACGGCAACTGCTCCGCCCTCAACCGTAAGGCTCTCCAGAGGGTAGTGAGGTCTGCACAACGCATCACCGGGGGCAAACTACCTGCCCTCCAGGACACCTACACCACCCGATGTCACAGGAAGGCCATAAAGATCATCAAGGACATCAACCACCCGAGCCACTGTCTGTTCACCACGCTATCATCCAGAAGGCGAGGTCAGTACAGGTGCATCAAAGCTGGGACCGAGAGACTGAAAAACAGCTTCTATCTCAAGGTCATCAGACTGTTAAATAGCCACCACTAACATTGAGTAGCTGCTGCCAACACACTGTCTGTTGTATTCTATTCTACTGTATCTTAGTCTATGCTGCTCTGACATTACTCCTCCCATATGTATATACTGTATTCTATTCTACTGTATCTTAGTCTATGCATTACTCATCTCGTATGTACATACTGTATTCTATTCTACTGTATCTTAGTCTATGCTGCTCTGACATTACTCCTCCCATATGTATATACTGTATTCTATTCTACTGTATCTTAGTCTATGCATTACTCATCTCGTATGTACATACTGTATTCTATTCTACTGTATCTTAGTCTATGCTGCTCTGACATTACTCATCCAATATGTACATACTGTATTCTATTCTACTGTATCTTAGTCTATGCTGCTCTGACATTACTCCTCCCGTATGTATATACTGTATTCTATTCTACTGTATCTTAGTCTATGCTGCTCTGACATTACTCATCTCGTATGTATATACCTTATTCTATTCTACTGTATCTTAGTCTATGCTGCTCTGACATTACTCATCTCGTATGTATATACTGCATTCTATTCTACTGTATCTTAGTCTATGCTGCTCTGACATTACTCCTCCCATATGTATATACTGTATTCTATTCTACTTCTTAGTCTATGTATCTACTGTATCTTAGTCATTACTCATCTCGTATGTACATACTGTATTCTATTCTACTGTATCTTAGTCTATGCTGCTCTGACATTACTCCTCCCATATGTATATACTGTATTCTATTCTACTGTATCTTAGTCTATGCATTACTCATCTCGTATGTACATACTGTATTCTATTCTACTGTATCTTAGTCTATGCTGCTCTGACATTACTCATCCAATATGTACATACTGTATTCTATTCTACTGTATCTTAGTCTATGCTGCTCTGACATTACTCCTCCCGTATGTATATACTGTATTCTATTCTACTGTATCTTAGTCTATGCTGCTCTGACATTACTCATCTCGTATGTATATACTGTATTCTATTCTACTGTATCTTAGTCTATGCTGCTCTGACATTACTCATCTCGTATGTATATACTGTATTCTATTCTACTGTATCTTAGTCTATGCATTACTCATCTCGTATGTACATACTGTATTCTATTCTACTGTATCTTAGTCTATGCATTACTCATCTCATATGTATATACTGTAATCTATTCTACTGTATCTTAGTCTATGCATTACTCATCTCGTATGTATATACTGTATTCTATTCTACTGTATCTTAGTCTATGCATTACTCATCTCGTATGTATATACTGTATTCTATTCTACTGTATCTTAGTCTATGCATTACTCATCTCATATGTATATACTGTATACTATTCTACAGTATCTTAGTCTATGCATTACTCATCTCGTATGTATATACTGTATTCTATTCTACTGTATCTTAGTCTATGCATTACTCATCTCGTATGTATATACTGTATTCTATTCTACTGTATCTTAGTCTATGCATTACTCATCTCGTATGTACATACTGTATTCTATTCTACTGTATCTTAGTCTATGCTGCTCTGACATTACTCATCTCGTATGTATATACTGTATTCTATTCTACTGTATCTTAGTCTATGCATTACTCATCTCGTATGTACATACTGTATTCTATTCTACTGTATCTTAGTCTATGCATTACTCATCTCGTATGTACATACTGTATTCTATTCTACTGTATCTTAGTCTATGCTGCTCTGACATTACTCATCTCGTATGTATATACTGTATTCTATTCTACTGTATCTTAGTCTATGCTGCTCTGACATTACTCATCTCATATGTATATACTGTATTCTATTCTACTGTATCTTAGTCTATGCTGCTCTGACATTACTCATCTCGTATGTATATACTGTATTCTATTCTACTGTATCTTAGTCTATGCTGCTCTGACATTACTCATCTTGTATGTATATACTGTATTCTATTCTACTGTATCTTAGTCTATGCTGCTCTGACATTACTCATCTCGTATGTACATACTGTATTCTATTCTACTGTATCTTAGTCTATGCATTACTCATCTCGTATGTACATACTGTATTCTATTCTACTGTATCTTAGTCTATGCTGCTCTGACATTACTCATCCCGTATGTATATACTGTATTCTATTCTACTGTATCTTAGTCTATGCTGCTCTGACATTACTCCTCCCATATGTATATACTGTATTCTATTCTACTGTATGTTAGTCTATGCTGCTCTGACATTACTCATCTCATATGTATATACTGTATTCTATTCTACTGTATCTTAGTCTATGCATTACTCATCTCATATGTATATACTGTATTCTATTCTACTGTATCTTAGTCTATGCATTACTCATCTCGTATGTATATACTGTATTCTATTCTACTGTATCTTAGTCTATGCATTACTCATCTCGTATGTATATACTGTATTCTATTCTACTGTATCTTAGTCTATGCATTACTCATCTCGTATGTACATACTGTATTCTATTCTACTGTATCTTAGTCTATGCTTACTCTCTATGACATTATTCTATTCTACTGTATCCCATATGTATATACTGTATTCTATTCTACTGTATCTTAGTCTATGCATTACTCATCTCGTATGTACATACTGTATTCTATTCTACTGTATCTTAGTCTATGCTGCTCTGACATTACTCATCCAATATGTACATACTGTATTCTATTCTACTGTATCTTAGTCTATGCTGCTCTGACATTACTCCTCCCGTATGTATATACTGTATTCTATTCTACTGTATCTTAGTCTATGCTGCTCTGACATTACTCATCTCGTATGTATATACTGTATTCTATTCTACTGTATCTTAGTCTATGCTGCTCTGACATTACTCATCTCGTATGTATATACTGTATTCTATTCTACTGTATCTTAGTCTATGCATTACTCATCTCATATGTATATACTGTATTCTATTCTACTGTATCTTAGTCTATGCTGCTCTGATTACTCATCTCGTATGTATATACTGTATTCTATTCTACTGTATCTTAGTCTATGCATTACTCATCTCGTATGTATATACTGTATTCTATTCTACTGTATCTTAGTCTATGCATTACTCATCTCATATGTATATACTGTATTCTATTCTACTGTATCTTAGTCTATGCATTACTCATCTCGTATGTATATACTGTATTCTATTCTACTGTATCTTAGTCTATGCATTACTCATCTCGTATGTACATACTGTATTCTATTCTACTGTATCTTAGTCTATGCTGCTCTGACATTACTCATCTCGTATGTATATACTGTATTCTATTCTACTGTATCTTAGTCTATGCATTACTCATCTCGTATGTACATACTGTATTCTATTCTACTGTATCTTAGTCTATGCATTACTCATCTCGTATGTACATACTGTATTCTATTCTACTGTATCTTAGTCTATGCTGCTCTGACATTACTCATCTCGTATGTATATACTGTATTCTATTCTACTGTATCTTAGTCTATGCTGCTCTGACATTACTCATCTCATATGTACATACTGTATTCTATTCTACTGTATCTTAGTCTATGCTGCTCTGACATCACTCCTCCCATATGTATATACTGTATTCTATTCTACTGTATCTTAGTCTATGCTGCTCTGACATTACTCATCTCATATGTACATACTGTATTCTATTCTACTGTATCTTAGTCTATGCATTACTCATCTCATATGTATATACTGTATTCTATTCTACTGTATGTTAGTCTATGCTGCTCTGACATTACTCATCTCGTATGTATATACTGTATTCTATTCTACTGTATCTTAGTCTATGCATTACTCATCTCGTATGTACATACTGTATTCTATTCTACTGTATCTTAGTCTATGCTGCTCTGACATTACTCATCCCGTATGTATATACTGTATTCTATTCTACTGTATCTTAGTCTATGCTGCTCTGACATTACTCCTCCCATATGTATATACTGTATTCTATTCTACTGTATGTTAGTCTATGCTGCTCTGACATTACTCATCTCATATGTATATACTGTATTCTATTCTACTGTATCTTAGTCTATGCTGCTCTGACATTACTCATCTCATATGTATATACTGTATTCTATTCTACTGTATCTTAGTCTATGCATTACTCATCTCGTATGTATATACTGTATTCTATTCTACTGTATCTTAGTCTATGCATTACTCATCTCGTATGTATATACTGTATTCTATTCTACTGTATCTTAGTCTATGCATTACTCATCTCGTATGTACATACTGTATTCTATTCTACTGTATCTTAGTCTATGCTGCTCTGACATCACTCCTCCCATATGTATATACTGTATTCTATTCTACTGTATCTTAGTCTATGCTGCTCTGACATTACTCCTCCCATATGTATATACTGTATTCTATTCTACTGTATCTTAGTCTATGCTGCTCTGACATTACTCATCTCGTATGTATATACTGTATTCTATTCTACTGTATCTTAGTCTATGCTGCTCTGACATTACTCATCTCGTATGTATATACTGTATTCTATTCTACTGTATCTTAGTCTATGCTGCTCTGACATTACTCCTCCCATATGTACATACTGTATTCTATTCTACTGTATCTTAGTCTATGCTGCTCTGACATTACTCATCTCGTATGTACATACTGTATTCTATTCTACTGTATCTTAGTCTATGCTGCTCTGACATTACTCATCTCGTATGTACATACTGTATTCTATTCTACTGTATCTTAGTCTATGCTGCTCTGACATTACTCATCCAGTATGTATATACTGTATTCTATTCTACTGTATCTTAGTCTATGCTGCTCTGACATTACTCATCTCATATGTATATACTGTATTCTATTCTACTGTATCTTAGTCTATGCATTACTCATCTCATATGTATATACTGTATTCTATTCTACTGTATCTTAGTCTATGCATTACTCATCTCGTATGTATATACTGTATTCTATTCTACTGTATCTTAGTCTATGCATTACTCATCTCATATGTATATACTGTATTCTATTCTACTGTATCTTAGTCTATGCATTACTCATCTCGTATGTACATACTGTATTCTATTCTACTGTATCTTAGTCTATGCATTACTCATCTCGTATGTACATACTGTATTCTATTCTACTGTATCTTAGTCTATGCTGCTCTGACATTACTCCTCCCATATGTACATACTGTATTCTATTCTACTGTATCTTAGTCTATGCTGCTCTGACATTACTCCTCCCATATGTATATACTGTATTCTATTCTACTGTATGTTAGTCTATGCTGCTCTGACATTACTCATCTCGTATGTATATACTGTATTCTATTCTACTGTATCTTAGTCTATGCTGCTCTGACATTACTCATCTCGTATGTATATACTGTATTCTATTCTACTGTATCTTAGTCTATGCTGCTCTGACATTACTCATCTCGTATGTACATACTGTATTCTATTCTACTGTATCTTAGTCTATGCATTACTCATCTCGTATGTACATACTGTATTCTATTCTACTGTATCTTAGTCTATGCTGCTCTGACATTACTCATCCCGTATGTATATACTGTATTCTATTCTACTGTATCTTAGTCTATGCTGCTCTGACATTACTCATCTCGTATGTATATACTGTATTCTATTCTACTGTATCTTAGTCTATGCTGCTCTGACATTACTCCTCCCATATGTATATACTGTATTCTATTCTACTGTATCTTAGTCTATGCATTACTCATCTCATATGTATATACTGTATTCTATTCTACTGTATCTTAGTCTATGCATTACTCATCTCGTATGTATATACTGTATTCTATTCTACTGTATCTTAGTCTATGCATTACTCATCTCGTATGTATATACTGTATTCTATTCTACTGTATCTTAGTCTATGCATTACTCATCTCCCATATGTATATACTGTATTCTATTCTACTGTATCTTAGTCTATGCATTACATCATCTCCCATATGTACATACTGTATTCTATTCTACTGTATCTTAGTCTATGCATTACTCATCTCGTATGTACATACTGTATTCTATTCTACTGTATCTTAGTCTATGCATTACTCATCTCGTATGTACATACTGTATTCTATTCTACTGTATCTTAGTCTATGCTGCTCTGACATTACTCCTCCCATATGTATATACTGTATTCTATTCTACTGTATCTTAGTCTATGCTGCTCTGACATTACTCCTCCCATATGTATATACTGTATTCTATTCTACTGTATCTTAGTCTATGCTGCTCTGACATTACTCATCTCATATGAATATACTGTATTCTATTCTACTGTATCTTAGTCTATGCTGCTCTGACATTACTCATCTCGTATGTATATACTGTATTCTATTCTACTGTATCTTAGTCTATGCTGCTCTGACATTACTCATCCCATATGTATATACTGTATTCTATTCTACTGTATCTTAGTCTATGCTGCTCTGACATTACTCATCCAGTATGTATATACTGTATTCTATTCTACTGTATCTTAGTCTATGCTGCTCTGACATTACTCATCTCGTATGTACATACTGTATTCTATTCTACTGTATCTTAGTCTATGCTGCTCTGACATTACTCATCTCGTATGTACATACTGTATTCTATTCTACTGTATCTTAGTCTATGCTGCTCTGACATTACTCATCCAGTATGTATATACTGTATTCTATTCTACTGTATCTTAGTCTATGCTGCTCTGACATTACTCATCTCATATGTATATACTGTATTCTATTCTACTGTATCTTAGTCTATGCATTACTCATCTCGTATGTATATACTGTATTCTATTCTACTGTATCTTAGTCTATGCATTACTCATCTCGTATGTATATACTGTATTCTATTCTACTGTATCTTAGTCTATGCATTACTCATCTCGTATGTACATACTGTATTCTATTCTACTGTATCTTAGTCTATGCTGCTCTGACATCACTCCTCCCATATGTATATACTGTATTCTATTCTACTGTATCTTAGTCTATGCTGCTCTGACATTACTCCTCCCATATGTATATACTGTATTCTATTCTACTGTATCTTAGTCTATGCTGCTCTGACATTACTCATCTCGTATGTATATACTGTATTCTATTCTACTGTATCTTAGTCTATGCTGCTCTGACATTACTCATCTCGTATGTATATACTGTATTCTATTCTACTGTATCTTAGTCTATGCTGCTCTGACATTACTCATCTCATATGTACATACTGTATTCTATTCTACTGTATCTTAGTCTATGCTGCTCTGACATTACTCATCTCATATGTATATACTGTATTCTTTTCTACTGTATGTTAGTCTATGCTGCTCTGACATTACTCATCTCATATGTACATACTGTATTCTATTCTACTGTATCTTAGTCTATGCTGCTCTGACATTACTCATCCAATATGTATATACTGTATTCTATTCTACTGTATCTTAGTCTATGCTGCTCTGACATTACTCATCTCATATGTATATACTGTATTCTATTCTACTGTATGTTAGTCTATGCTGCTCTGACATTACTCATCTCATATGTATATACTGTATTCTATTCTACTGTATCTTAATCTATGCTGCTCTGACATCACTCCTCCCATATGTATATATATTCTTAATTCCATTCATTTACTTAAGATATGTAGGTATTGGGGGTATGTTGTGGAATTGTTAGATATTACTGCACTGTCGGAGCTAGAAACACAAGCATTTCCATAAACCTGCAATAACATCTGCTAAACACGTGTTTGTGACCAATTTGATTATTCAGTTAGTGAAGCCATGTTCTTGTTCCTGTCTCTATTCAGTTAGTGAAGCCATGTTTCAGTCTCTATTCAGTTAGTGAAGCCATGTTTCTGTCTCTATTCAGTTAGCGAAGCCATGTTCCTGTCTCTATTCAGTTAGTGAAGCCATGTTTCTGTTTGTCTCTATTCAGTTAGTGAAGCCATGTTTCTGTTTGTCTCTATTCAGTTAGTGAAGCCATGTTTCTGTTTCAGTCTCTATTCAGTTAGTGAAGCCATGTTTGTTTGTCTCTATTCAGTTAGTGAAGCCATGTTTCAGTCTCTATTCAGTTAGTGAAGCCATGTTTCAGTCTCTATTCAGTTAGTGAAGCCATGTTTCAGTCTCTATTCAGTTAGTGAAGCCATGTTCCTGTTTCAGTCTGTAGTCAAATCAAATCGTATTTGTCACATACAAGCCCTTGGCCTCTTGGACCGAGACTTTGCGCTTCGGTAAAGCTTGCCGTGTGGTAGCAGAGAGAACAGTCTATGACTAAGTCTTTCACAATTTCTAGGGCCTTCCTCTGACACCGCCTGGTATAGAGGTCCTGGATGACAAGAAGGTTGGCCCCTGTGATGTACTGGGCCGTACACACTACCCTCTGTAGTGCCTTGCGGTCGGAGGCCGAGCAGTTGCAATACCAGGCAGTGATGCAACCCATCAGGATGCTCTCGATGGTGCAGCTGTAGAACCTTTTGGGGATCTGAGGACCAAGGGGTTCTGGGATAATGGTGTTGATGTGAGCCACGACCAGCCTTTCAAAGCATTTCATGGCTACAGACGTGAGTGCTACGGGTCGGTAGTCATTTAGGCAGGTTCTTGGGCACAGGGACTATGGGTCTGCTTGAAACATGTTGGGATTACAGACTCAGACA